>NC_056735.1:1842011719-1842171719 GCF_019279795.1 Protopterus annectens
AAAATGAAGACAACATTCTAAAATGATTCCTTGAAATAGAACACCCGGCAATATGTATAGACTACGTTCCTGAGCATATCTAATGAAATGAAATACATTTCTTCCAGCTTCTGTGCATATGTGAGTTCTAGTCTTTCTTTTGCTTCTTTCAAATAGGCTGTGGATTTTGGAAGTGCTCATGTGACTACCCTTCTCCCTTAATGCAGCCTATCACAAAACTGGGAAAGAGCAGACTCCAGACGACATACATTTTTCCTCATACTGTAGCATCTATGTCAGAAAAATATGTATTCAGACATATAAACTGTTAGAAAAATATGTATTCAGACATATATATATTGTTAGAAAAATATGTATTCAGACATCTATATACTGTTAGGAAAATGTGTGCTTAGGCATAAATAAATGTACTCAAACCTATTTGAAGAAGCAAAGGTTGAAAATAGTATAATATGTAATGCATTTAATTCTGTTTTACTAGAATGGTAGTAGAAATGAACTTGCATATTATTGCTTGAAGCTTAGCTGCAGTGTGATTTAAAAACTTGACCCTGACAGTAGCCAGCTCGGCCGGCACATGTCTTTCAGTAAATATTATTTGCAAAGTTAGAAAGTAATGAATCTGTCTGCATGTGTATCTTTTTCCTGCTTCCACCGGGGAGGATGGCCTTGTGAACACTACCGAAGATAAAATCCAGCTGGCGAACAGAGAGACAAAGAAATGTATTAAAAAGACATTCATCCATTGTATTCGAACTAATCTAAGAGCCTTGAATTAGCTACATCTTCATAAAGACATTGTGACTGACCAGGTGCTTTGCAAGGCTGTAATATTCTCATGGGAAAAAACTTTTCAAAAAGCATTACCACAGCATTTTCTTATGAATTGTAGTGATGTAAAGACCCTGTCACTGACCACGTCAGTGAGGTGGGCAAAAGCTGATTGTAAATGGTATAAAGTAAAGGGTATTTCCTGAATAAAGTTAGTCAAAATTCTGTACATGTTTGTGTATGGTTTTTTGCCTCCTAATGATCATTAGAATAAGAATGCATATTTGTTTTGATATCTGAGCATCCTGCATTACTGTCTGTCATTTTGAAAAACCTAATGATTTTTACAGTCGGATTTTAACAATTTATTTAACATTTTGGTCCTTTGGGAATTCCCTTGGTAAGCTACAGGTCAGAGTGCATGTAATAAATCTACACAGGAGGAGTTGACAAAATGGTTCTTCTTAAAGTGAAAAGACCTCCGACTGAATTGTTGTGTGTAAAGAGGCTGTCCACTTTCTGATCTGTGGCTGAAAAGCGGAAGACTGGGCCCCAGGAAGAAAAGACAGCAGTAAGCGGGAGGCTCAGGTAAGAAGAATTTCCCTCTTTGTCTTTGTTTTAGATCAGGGGCCAGGTTACACTGTGCTATTGCTAAGGTTTGTGATAGCAGGGAGAGAGATAGTCGAAGTATTGTATCTTGAGTCATAGATCAGGGAATAACAAAGCAAAGTAAACAGTCATTCTAGACACTACTGTGGATATGGGGAAATAAGATACCACGTGGTACAAGAGAAGGGTTACGTAACAGTCTTTTTAAGACATGGGAGATCAGTGCACTAAAAAATTATGAGATCCGCCCCTAACGGATAATGTGAAGTATATGCAATTGCAGCAAGCAGATAATGTGAGATATTATACAAAATGTGTTAACAACTATGAATTTGATAGTAAACTAAATAAACTTTCACTAGTTAAACTCCTTAAACAAGCTTTAATCTGATGCAGGACGTCAGGCAAAAAAAAAAAAGCAAAAAGCAGCACCAACTAGGCATACCTCAAGCACATAGGTGGATTGAGGAAGCAAATTGTAGAGAAAACAGAAGCTTAGAAAATTCTGAAACATTTTTAGACAACAGAGTAAAAGGTCTGACAGACAGAATCTCTGAAAAATGCAAACTTAGAGCAGACTGGACTTGCATTAATTAATGCATACAATAGGAAAATGAGACAATAGATGGATATTATGCTAGATTATTAGAATGCTTTAAACAACAATTAAAAAAAAAAAAAATGCATTTTTAAAAGGTTGCATTGCCCCTATCAGTAGCTTTATTACAAAGCATATGATAGATCACCGAATAAGCAGGCTGTAAGCCTTACTTGAGTATGCTGGACATACTGAAGTAAAAAAAGCACAAGTCTTCACTGCTGAAGACGGAGCTGAAGTATTTGTATTACAGTCAGATAAAAAGGGTATCTAGCTAGGGACTGTAAACAAAATAAGAAAGCAATGACAGAAGATAAAGGAGATGAGGACTGACTATATGATAGTGATAATAACCAAAAATCATCAGGAAAGGTTAATAAACAAAAAGAAAATGTAAATGTAGTAGAGGGAATAAAGGAAGTACAAACAAATGTAGAGGATGAAAATGGAAATAAAATTTTAGATTTAGCATTGTTGAGCCTGGAGCTCTACCTAGCAATACAAAACCAGAAGTGACACTTCTGGTGGAGGGAAGGAAGTCAAACACGTGTGTGACTCAGGAGCGTCACGGACTTTGATACACCCCTCCAAGTTACCAAAACATTC
Organism: Protopterus annectens; assembly: GCF_019279795.1. NCBI lineage: Eukaryota > Metazoa > Chordata > Ceratodontiformes > Protopteridae > Protopterus > Protopterus annectens. The sequence continues at coordinate 1,842,014,304 of NC_056735.1, forward strand.
TGAATCACCTGATTATATATTAGTAAAAGCAGCAAATGGACAGCTATACAGGGAACCACTCTCCCATAATATAGCAATAACTGACCCTGTTTCAGGTATGACTCAGAAAAGTAAAATTGTAGTTTCTGCAAAATATCCAGTAAACTTACTGGAAAAAGACCTTGTGCAGATATTTGGCATAGCAGTAGTTCCTAACATGCAGGGTATGGAGGCACAAAGACAAATGAATGCTTTTTTGTGGTGTGATCGGAGGGTAAAGCCTATTATTGGTACAGCCAGGACCTAGTTATGACTGGTCCAGGGGCAGTAACCAAAGAACTGATGAACGTAGCCATCAGTAAGGTACCCTCCCTTGACACTGATCAGCAGCACTTGTTACATTGTACTCTATACTACTGTAGCACACCAGGACCTGATAACAAATATAAGCAAGAATTGTTCAAAAGAAAAAAAATCCTGCTGACAAATTAATATTACAAACTTTATGTTGGGATACTGAGGAAAACAGTGTAGTAAGCTGTTCATTACCTCAGGAATTCATGAGATTGTATAAATCCAATAGACTGCCACATGTCAGCTTGACAAAAAACAAAAGTGTTAAATGGGCAGACTTAGAAAAAAAAGGTAACAAAATGGGAAAACAGACTGATTTAGAAATGTCAGGACAAGAAATACAAAAACAAAAACTGAATTGGTTGACACAAACACATACAGCTGTACACTTGCAATCTAGTGAGGACAGCTAATTAGCATTTTTATTAAAAGAAAAAGAAGAGGCCTTGTGTAAAATTCCAACGACTCTGTGGTCAACAGGCAAGTTAGATGTAGGGCTTATTCAAACAGCAGGACCAGTTACAATTACCCCAAAGTCAGCTTTTAGACCACAAAAAAGACAATACCTTTTGAGAAAGGATGCAGAAGTAAAAATTAAGCCTATAATAGCAGCATTACTCAAAAAAAGAAATACTGGTAGAATCTCCTGATTCACCATGTGATACACCCCTATTTCCTGTTAAAAGCAAACAGGAAATGGCAGATGGTACAAGATTTATAAGCTGTAAATAATGCAGTAATACCTAGAGCACCTACGGGGTAAGACCAACATACCTTGTTGAATGATTTAAAGCCACAACAGAAGTATTTTACTGTGGTAGATATAAGCAATGCTTTCTTCTCAATACCTATACATCCTGATAGTCAATATTGGTTTGCATTTACATTTCAGGTAAAGGTATACATATACTGACTACCACAGGGATATTGTGAGAGCCCAATAATATATTTTGTGACATATAGCCTCTTTAGTGTAGAAGTAGTGAGATTGGTAAAATGTTATTGTTTTTTTTTTTTTTGTTGAAACATAATGATTTTATTACTGTGTTAAATAAGACACCAGGTATTTCATATAAGAGAGGAAGAAATATTAGAGATACATTGGTGTATGGAAAGTTTTTGTCTTCATTAGATACTATAACAAGAGATATAAGCTATACAGGTACTATACCTTGCGGTAAATGTTGTTGTAAACATGTAGTTAAAAGCTTTAACAAAATTAATGGAAAGAAATATATAACACAGGATAAATATGGTTGTGATATGGAAGGGATAATATATGCCCTGAAGTGCCCTTGTGAAAAATTCTACACAGAGGCAAGCAAAAGGACTTTCAAAACAAGATTACAACAACATTTGAGAGATATAAAAAAGTCCAGAGTAGAAAGTCCTGTTGTAGTGCATTTTAAAACTTATTATAAGAATGAAATAGAAGGGCTACAAGCTACAATATTACAGCAAGTATATGCTGGACAATATAGTGATGTAATTATTAAAAATAAACTGTTGTACAAAGAATCAGGTTTTATATTGAAATATCAAATATGATACTTTGATACCAAATGGCTTGATTGCTGAATGTAATTGGAGGTTTTTAATACAATTGTTTAATTGTACAATTGTTTAATGAAATGATGTGCTAGTAAATGTAGACATTTTAGGTGCTATATGTTTCTGTAATGGTGTACTTTTCAAAGGCAAGTGAGCCAAGGAGCGAGAGATTTTTAATAAAATATCTCATCTCGGTTTCCTGGCTTTGTGGTCTTTTTGGACTAATTCATCCTTCTGCTTCAGTTTTGTGGTGGTGCCTTTGAAAAAATCCCCTGAAGTAACTTGACAATCTTTAATTCTTTGATACAAAAAAAAATCACACATTCAGAACATTTTAACCATTCAGAAAAGTTTCAGGAACACACACACACACACACACACACACACACACACACACACACACACACACACACACACACACACACACACACACACTTACTTATCTGCAATGCGGCATGTGCTATCATCCCTGTTTTACAACTCAGTGAACTGTGAATGCAAAAATAATTTATGGTTGTGACCTGATGAAAGGCAGAACAATAAACAAAGAACATAGGTTAGTACTAGGCTAACTGCCCTTGCGAGCCATTGTAAGTCTAGCCAATTATCCCTTGTGAGACTCAGACCCTGCATCTTGTGTTTGATAAGGCAAACACCTTAACCATTAGGCCATCCTCCCAAAATGGTATTTACACACAAATATATCTATATATATATATATATATATATATATATATAATCCAAACATAAAACTACTGTTCAATCTCAGCCTTACTACAGGATATGTACCCAAAGAGTGGCGTACAGCAACAGTGGTCCCTCTCCACGAAGGTGGTGCCTCAAGGGATCCTGGAAACTATCGCCCCATAAGCCTGACTAGCTTGGTCTGCAAAGCTATGGAAAGGATCATCATGGACCTCATAAATAAAGATATTGGGGACCTACAGACACTGGATCCTACCCAGTTCGGCTTTGTTAAGGGCAGATCCTGCCTCTTGAACCTGGTCGATTTCTTTGAAACAGTCACCGAGACCATTGACGAGGGGAAGGTGGTCCACACAGCCTACCTGAACCTCGCAAAAGCCTTCGATACAATACCCCACTTGGGCATTATAGATAAGCTCACCAGCTTAAATATAAACCCCTATGTCACTAGATGGGTTGCAAACTGGCTCAGGGACAGAACCCACATGGTTAGAACTGCTGGAGCCATGTCAGACTCCAAACCAGTTACAAGTGGCATCCTACAAGGCTCAGTCCTGGGACCTCTCTTGTTCGGTATATATTTCTCGGAGGACTGTGGCTGACCAATTTCGCAGATGACTGCAAACTGGACGCCATAATCGACTCTCCAGCCGACACAAGCATCCTCCAAAAGGGCCTCATAGAAACAGACAGCTGGTGGCCAGAGCCATGGCCTCAAGCTAAACGCCAGAAAGTGTATAGTCATCCCCTTTGGCAAAAACAAAGTGCCCACAAATTACCACATAGGTGGTAATCCATTAAGTACAGAAGTAATTAGGGACCTGGGGACCCAAGTTGATAGCAATCTCTCATTTGACAACCACAAAGCCAAAGTGGTTAGAAAAACATTTTATATAGCCCACCTAATCATGAAGAGATTCACATCTAGATCAGGGGAGGTCATTGTGCCTCTTTACTCATCCCTCATCAGGCCCATAATTGAGTACAATGCCCCTTTTGGGATGTACCTTACCAGACACCTGCAGCAACTGGAAAGACCCCAAAAGTACCTCACCAAGAGGATCAAAGGGCTCAAACAGATGTCATATGCTGCCCGGTTAAAGAAACTCCAGCTCTACTTAGTGGCATACCGCCTGCTCAGAGGCGATCTGTGCCTGACGTATAAAGCCATGTCCAACCCGGAATTAATGGACATGCTACACCTCAGAAAATCCAAATCCCATCGAGCTACGCGCTCGAGAGACTTGAACCTCAGCACTGAAATAAATAGGACATGCTGGAGGGACAGATTCATAACCCAGAGGCTCCCTTCACTCTGGAATAAAATCCCAGTCCAGGTTAGGCAGAGTCCCTCACTGACTCTCTTCAAGAGGAATCTTGATGAGTGGATGGGAAAAAGTAGGTTTACCCCGGGTATCACTTCTGTGTCACAGTTAGACACAGGCACAGTATACTAACCTCGAAAAAGGGTACAGCAAAATTAATTTAAAATGGGTGGCGAAAGCCAAACACACTCTGGCTAGGCTTATAAATGCCCTAGTGCAGATAGCCTAGTATGAACCTATGAACCTATATATATATATATATATATATATATATATATATATATATATATATATATATAATTATAATCTGCAATGTTAAATGAAACAAATTCAATAATCAAAAAAAATTCACTCACTGAAACAGGCTCTACCACAGTTCCTGTTTGGGGAAGCACTAAGCTTTCTTGCATAATTTAGTAGTCAATTAAGTGGGAGTTATTCATATCTATTCAACTGAATCCATGGCCAAATATTGCTCAACAATTTGCACTGTACCTATATATGGGTGTGTGTGTGTGTGTGTGTGTGTGTGTGTGTGTGTGTGTGTGTGTGTGTGTGTGTGTGTGTGTGTGTGTGTGTGTGTGTGTGTGTGTGTGTGCCTATGTGTATAATATATATTGTAATATTGTAACATATCATGGTGGGTTTTTTCAGTAAAGTGTACGTTTTTTGTATGTAGAAATTGTACTAGTATTGCTTGTATATGCTGTGTGTATAAACTATATCCTTTAAGAGTAGCTAAAATATGACTGACAATTAGGTCCTGTTGTCAGCAAAAGAAGGGTTTGTGTAGCTTTAGCCAGAAGTTAGAGTGTCTGTGTATAAGAGAGAGAGAGAGGAGAGATGGAGAAGCCAAAGTAATCTGAGAGAAAGTCTGAGAGAGTTAACACTGAGTTATCACCCTTGGAAATCCAAATTGTAGGTACAGAGCAATGCTATAGGGAAGACAAGAGATATTTATACAAAGACAGTTTACGAAAAAGAACAAGCTTGGAATCTATTTGTCTGGAAAAGGCCAGAACCATATGGATACATCTTATCCAAAAAGCTGTACTCAGTATAATTCCATTTTTCCATCCATGTTTTCACTTTGTAAGCTGCTTCTTGAACTAAATTTCATAGTATATATTTGCATCTGTAAATATGTATATGTTTCTAGCATGTCCTTGTATTTGGAAATATGTTTTGTTCATTTCTTATATGATCATATTCACCTGGACTTTACCTGTAAATGGTCCACTGAGACCAATTAAAAAAATATAAATAAATAAATAAATAATAAATCAGATACGTTGTGCTTTTGGGTTGTGTTCAGCAGGTGAGTTTCTTAAAGGTACTGTGATTTACTTTCAGTTAAAGGCCACATTCATTGATTTTTATTTATTTATTTATTTATTTATGCTATTTTTGCCTCCACTGCCTGCCCACCATCTGGCAAATGGCTTGATGGTGGCCAGCACATGGTTCAGCAACAGACACAGTCATAATGTCACATACAAGAGTGGCCATTATGCAACTCAGGTAGACGTCCTCCTAGTACTGAAAGGGCACTCAGTGAAAGAGTCAGCCCACAGTAAAAACTAGTGCTGACCATAATCAGCAGTGGTCAGAGAAGGCTCTAAGGCAAACAGAGGTTAGAACCTGGAGGTTGACTAAAGTTCAAGGAAATATTCAGGGGTCCGACACCTCAGGAAGCTGAATAAATTGGTTGAAGAATATCTGAGTCTCAAAACAGCATGCTTAAAGGCAATAGAACAGACATGTGTCCAAGCCAGCCATGAAAAAAAGGTACATAAGGAAAGCTGGTGGTGGAAAGCAGAAGTCCAGGAAGTCATCAAAATAAGGAAGATGTGCAGGAAAATGTGGGAGACAGAAAAGACAGATCCAGCTAAGCAGGAATACTATCTGGCTAACAAACAGGATAAGTTGCAATACCAAAGAGCAAGGCATCTTATGCAAAGTGACTCTGCAGATGTCACAAAGGAACTGTTAGTTTGCAAGATAATGACAGAAAGAAAAAGAAGATAGTCATCAGACACCATTCATAAGGGATGCCAGAAAAAAACTGCTCACCAGTCCACAGGATACCAAAGGCAGAAGGAAGGAAGGAAGGAATACTTCCAGCAGCTTCTGAATGAAGAAAACCCCAGAGAAACTGTACTGCTCCAGACACAGCCAACAATGATAGAGGAAGAGTATACACTAGATGAAGTAAGAAGAGCACTAAGGAAAACGAAAACAGGGAAAGCAGGAGACTCGGATGAGGTCACAGCAGATGTGATTAAGATGATGGATGAGGTGGGGAGAAATGGATCCTGAAGGTACTCATAGCAGAATGGAGAGAAAGGCATATCTCCAATAACTGGAGAATAAACATTCTACTGCTAGCGTTTAAGAGCAAACAGGACATTCACAACTGTTGTCCATATAGAGCTTTCAAACTTCTGTTACGAAAATAAAACACAAAATGAAAACATTCTAAAATGATTTCTTGAAATAGAACACCCGGCAATATGTATAGACTACGTTCCTGAGCATATCTAATGAAATGAAATACATTTCTTCCAGCTACTGTGCATATGTGAGTTCTAGTCTTTCTTTTGCTTCTTTCAAATAGGCTGTGGATTTTGGAAGTGCTCATGTGACTACCCTTCTCCCTTAATGCAGCCTATCACAAAACTGGGAAAGAGCAGACTCCAGACGACATCAATTTTTCCTCATACTGTAGCATCTACAATTTTTTTTAATTTTGATAATTACAATGATGACAGCTCTCCTAAACATATATCATTTTTGAGAGCAGAGGAGCAGCAAGTCCTCTATACTCTGAGACTGAGTCAAATACAAGAGCATACGTCTTGTTATTTGAGGGATTCTGTAGGTTCTGTACAGACATGTGCACAGATGCAGGCAACAAGGTGATATATGTCAGAGCAATTTGGAACTCAGAGACAGGGACAGTCATCAGTTAGTGTGAAAAAAACAGCAGTGAGGAAAAAAAACTCTGCAAAACCAAGATATAGATAAATGACTATGTTTCTGAAGTAAACAAAAATAAAAGTTTAATGGGCTGTGTCCATATATGGAAACCAGCAGGTCCTGCTCAGATCATAGTATGAGTTTGCATAACTCCAGGTTAACCAGATACAAGAGGCAACTTTTTACTGTTGCAGTGGTAATTCTTAATTTCTTTGCTCATAATCCTATGATAGCTAAAATAACAAGAGTTTTCCATATAACCATTGAGTTATATCTAGATCATGCCTCTCTTACAGACATAGCTTGCTATTAAAAGCAAAGGATGTAAATAAAAAGTAGCAAAGGTGTAGAATAAAAAGCATGTAATCAGATAAGTACTTTCAGACATTTTATTTGTATCCAGTTGTCACATCTAGTTGTAGAATGCACGCATTATTATTTCTGATGACTGCTTTCGTTCCAATAAAAACTTCCTCTGACTGCTCTCATCAGAATTAATAAAGATGACTGTATTCTAAAGCCGGATGAAGTGAATTGATACAAACACAATATCTAAAGGAGTTCAACAACTCTGTGGCCGTTTTTGGACTCCTTACCTACTTTTAGTTATATCCTTTGTTTTTATTAAATTCCTGTACTAGGGATCTCCATGTTTCTTGTTTTTTTTTTTTTTTTTTGTAATTCAGTTACTGATACACAGTCATGGAATTTAGTGACAATGATTGCTCTGAGTGTTCATCACTTTATTTATTTTATTTATCTGTTTGATAACCAGGTGAGCAAACTGGTACAAAGCCCTTTTCAGACATTACCCAAGCTCTTTGGCAGAGACAATTACATACAGTGATACACATAGACAAACTTCCCCATAGTATAAAATAAAACATAAGCAGTACTTATCAAAATGGAATTCATTATATGCCGGTTACATAAGAGATGTGTATATATTTTAAGTATGACTTGATTCATACATCATTTAATATTCTGGCATTTTACATTATTCATTATTACAAGCAAAGATTGACAGCTGTAAGTAATTTTAACTGAGAAAGTGAGTAGATTAATCAGGAGCAGCAGGCAGTACTTAATATAAGATTTATGCCATAATGACCTGGATTCCTGACTTCCTTATCAACCCGGATTCACTACCAGTTTCACAGGACACACTGTAAAGTGTTATTAATCCACCATGGGACTGATGAGAAAAGTTGTTAATATAGAATTGGGATGTAAAACGGGTCGGAGGGAATGAGCGTTAGCAGTAAAAGTTCAACTGGTTACCAATGAAATGTAAATAGAAAAGATGTTCAAAATATAAAGAAGGCAACTTGCAACTCATATTTAGAAAGACAGAGTGTATGCAAAGATATCTATACTGCGTATACTGGGCGTGATAATGCATGTATCATTTTATGTACATTGTCTGTATCATGACCCATAGGTGAGGACCAGACACTACCTCTTTGATGGTGCTGTAATATGTTAAGCCTGACTCTACTTTGCACTGAGTCCTACTGCTGCGTTGTCTTCCTCTTCCTATGGCTGACTGCCCTTCTCTACTCCTCCAACAGGTATGGTGGCCCTGCTGGAATATTCCCCTGCTTCTCTAGCTTTTTCTGTGCAGTCATTTTATGCAACATGGCACACAGTACAAATATATGGCTGCAGGTTGCAAGTGAAAACTACAATGCCACAACACAAAAACGCATTCTACCATGTTTTTTGTCTCTGCAGTGCAGTGTTATATACTATCTGTGTCATGGTCTGGGGTTGTGTATGGGGGTCATCAGCCATGTTTACAGTGCATATCCAGCAGTCCCTGTAGCTCACAACAGTGACATCATGTTACCTGTATAAAGTGACCTGTGTACCCACTTACATGTGCACCTACTGAGTAGATGACCCTATGGAAACACATCTCACAGGAACATTGGGTATAGGTGGGGTGTGTTACAGAGATGAGAATCAATAGGAGTGCCTGGGTAGCACATGGAAACACTATATATAATACAATGGGCATTGTACATCATCTGGCAGTTGAAGGAGTGAAAGCCCTTCCTGTAATTGTCGCTGAACTACTAGACCAGATGGGGAGATGATAGCAGTGCATGTGCAATCAGTGTCTCACAGGACACCATGGAAATGACCAATGGTGTAAAATGCCCTCTTAGCTGTGTATTCACTCCTCTGCAGTACTTGGGAACTATATATATTGTCCTCCACATGCTGCAGAATAAAGTCAAGGAAATGGTGCAGGATATGTGAGACTGGTGTCTGAGATATTCCTAGTGTATCCCTTGTAGGTCGCCGAAAGGTCCCTGCAGCTAGGATGGTTAAAGCAGCACATACCTTAGTGTTCACTTGGATGCCCTGTTCATGCATGGGATAACACAACAAGTATGGACTCTCTGTTTACACTGAAGTGGTCCACAATCTGTTGTCCAGCCAAGTGTTAGTAGGTTAGGCACAGATGGAACTGTGTACATTGGCATGGATGGCCATAGTTTATTGGACTTTGCTTTATTGGACATGCTGGTACACAGAGATTACATTCCTCCGAATGCAGTGATGTATGATGAGCTGGTTAGCAATGCTGGTACATATGCCTGCAAGAAATGCTGCATTTGTAAATATGTAGTCAATAAGTTTAATGTTTGTTTGTTTGTGTCTTTCGGCTTTTCCCGGTTAGGGGTCGCCACAGCGGACCTCCGGTTCGCTAATGATTGGCAGTAGATTTTTACGTGCTGGCTTGCCGGGCCTAATACACAACCTTCAATGAAGGAACACCCATTTACGCATGTCAACACACAAAAGACGCTCTAACTGAGAATCGAACGGGCAACGTCTAATTGTGAGGTGACAATGCTACCGCAGCACCACCACCGCAGTCTACAATAAGTTTAATGTGATAAATGTATTTTATTTTTCACCTAATGGGATATATAATTGCAATACAGAAAATGTTGTATATTTATTAAAATGTGACTGTGAGTTATATTATGTGGGAGAGACTGCTAGATCCTTTAAAAAATGGATTCAAGAACATGTGAGAGATATAATTAATGTAAGAATGGATAGCCCTTTGGGGACACATTTTAAATGTTTTCATGCATCCACTCTAAATGGTCTGAAAGCCACTATTTTAGAACATGTGAATTTGGTTTTAGGAGAATGTTGTGATGTTAAGCATAAATTATTGTATAAAGAAACACTTTTTATCTTGAGGTATAATACTCTGGAACCTAATGGGTTGAACAAAGAGTGTAATTGGAGGTTAATTATTAGATAATTGTTAGTTAATTGATTTAATGAATGCATTATTTAAGTCTGTGTTGTTGTAAGGTGTGTTACTGTTTGAAGGCTTTTGTTTAGCAGAAGCTCTAAGTCTTGCATTAAATTTTTGGTCGAGTGTCCGTGACCTGTGTGGTTTTTATTATTTTGTTTTTCGCAATTGTTGTTTAAATAGTTTTTGGTGGTGTTTATCATGGCCACGGGCCCAGCAAATAACATTCCTCGGGTTTTCGAAAAGAGAGCATGGATAATGTCAACGGTTGATGGACCAGTATATTGTTCAATCTAATGATCGGGTGAGACTGTGGAACATTTTTGGGAGAATTTCCAAAGAAACAGAAATGGGAGAATGGAAGACCCTTTTGCCTCTGTGGGTGTTACAGGTACTGCACAAATGCCTGCAGAGTTGCAGGAATTGAATGATAAATTAGAAAAACTTCTCTTTAAAGAAATGAGTACACATCTCAATATTTATTGTTTGAAACGTTATTTGGAACTAGATATAGCGTCATGTGGGTTACGGGCATTTAAGAGTGCAACTACTCCTTTTGATTCCAGTGATGAACAAGATGTTGCCTTTAAAAATAGGTGGATATCAGCTGCACATAAGTGTGCAAAGGAATGGGTGCAGATTTTGGTAGAACGTGATGTGCTCAAACATAGAAAGATTAAGGAGGAGGTGCTTGCCGTGAAAACGGAGCTGGGACAATTTGTAAATGCAACCCGCCTGAATGAACTATTGTCAGAAATGAACAATAAATTACAAGATTTGAGTCTGAACTTGTTGAAAAGAAAAAATACAAAATTAATAGAGATGTGAAAGATTACAAGTTCCAAAGGCGTCATCACAAGGCTACAGCACATTCAGCAAAAGGTGGTGCTAAGTTTTCTCCTACAGTCCCTTTTGCTATCTCTGAAGATAGAGAAACAACAACTGAGGTAGAAAGTGAGGGTAATGAGAGTTTTTCTGCTTTACCGGCAGCCCAATAACTGGTGGCACATGCACAACGTTTTCGGAGTGAAGCCCCAGATAATGTTCAGTGGACCAGTAAGAAACGGGAGAGAAATGACTGGGGACATAAATAAAGCATGGTAAACAAGTTCAAAACTTTTATAAAACAAAAAGAACATGATGGTATTAGTGTTATTAATGACCTTGTATTGAATATTTCTGCTTTACCGATTACTGAAAACATTTATTCTGTGTTTAATTTGGGTTTGAAATTTATACCTACGTGTTTTCCACAGCTGCATGGATTAAAAAGTGAGTTGTTTAGACTAGGCAGGAAGTTGCATTTAATTGATTTTTTTAAAACTGATGACAATAAATCTGTTAATAGTTCAGATGATTCTTTTTATTCGTGCATGTCAGACGAGGAATGTTTTAATAATGCTTATTCTTTATTAAACACTGATGGTGTTCCTGTTTTTAGTAATTTTATACCTCCATATTCTAATCAGACCATTATAAGTTTCATGTCAGTATTGAATTTTCAAGTAGAAAACTTGTTTCATGAATTTTTAAAAGAAAAACATAAAGTGGAATATAATTTATGCAAGGATCAGTGGGTGGCTCATAAACAGCTATGTACTGATCGTAGATTGATTATTAAAATGTCTGACAAAGGGAATAAAATTGTGATAATGAATCATGAACAATATGTGAAAATGTGTTACACCCACTTGAACAATACTGAAGTATATGAGAAATGTGGTATAAAAGATTATGAGGATGTAATAAAAAATTATTTGCAATTATTAGCTAAAGGTGTACGTTTGGGCTATTTTAGCAAAATGGATGTGGAAAAAAGTTTAAGATTGATGATACATGTTTGGCTTCATTTTATTGTCTCCCTAGGATTTACAGAGGGGTAGAGAATTTGTATAGCAGGCCGATAGTGACTACTGAAAAATATTTTTTTTAAAAAAAACTGTTTTTTTTTTTTTTTTACATGAATATTTGAAATCATGGGTGGTACGTATACCATCATATGTAAAAGACAGCCAGGATTTCTTGAGAAAAATCAAAGCCACTATTTGGGAGGAAGATATGTATTGGCTGAGTTTAGATGTGACCAGCTTATATACCAGCATTAGACATGATATTGGGGTACAGTCATTGTTTTATTTTTTGGGAGATACCCCTATGTCTCATTATGTGATAGAGTTATTATTTTTTTGTTTAAAAAATATATTTTTAAAATTTAATGGAGATATTTTTCATCATTTACAAGGAACAGCCATGGGGGCTTCTTTTGCCCCCATGTATGCTAATTTAGTGATGGCCAAATTTGAAAGTGAGTATATATACAAACATGGAATGTTTTGTGACCCATGTGATAATATATTTGCGGTACTTAGCTGATCTGATATTTCTATGTAATGGGGGTCAAGATCATGTAAATTTGTTTATTCAAGATATAGAAACCAATAGATTTGACTTGAAATTTGATGGTATTCAAGTGGGTAATGACATCTACTTTTTAGATGTAACCTTGAAAGGCAACGTTGGTGAATCAATAATAGCCTTTATTTATAGGAAATTTGATAATGTTAGTTCTTTTTTATATGGTAGCAGTTGTCATCCAACACATCTGATGGCTATGATACCCTTTAATTTTTACGCATTGAAAAATTATGTCGTGAAGAGCAAAATTTATATGAAGAAATATGTAAGACGGCAGAGATGTTTATAAGTAGGGGATATGATATCAACAAAGTTATAGATGCAAGATGTAAAATAATATACAAACATTATAAGGAAATACCTGCCGTAGATTGTGTTGGTGATTGAAGATACAGAAAATGTAATAAATCTAAAAAGAATGTGAGAGAGGTTTATTTTGTGACAATGTATAATGTTTTGATACAACAAATCACTGATATAGTCAAATATTATTGCCCATTACTATTAAAGGATAAAAATTTGAAAGATGTAATATTTCAAAGAATACAAATATATGAGAGGCAGAAATTTATTGGGCATGTTGGTACACAAAGACTACATTCCTCCGAATGCAGTGATGTATGATGAGCTGGTTAGCAATGCTGGTAAATATGCCTGCAAGAAATGCTGCATTTGTAAATATGTAGTCAATAAGTTTAATGTGATAAATGGATTTTATTTTTCACCTAATGCGATATATAATTGCAATACAGAAAATGTGTATTTATTAAAATGTGACTGTGAGTTATATTATGTGGGAGAGACTGCTAGATCCTTTACAAAACGGATTCAAGAACATGTGAGAGATATAATTAATGTAAGCATGGATAGCCCTTTGGGGGCACATTTTAAATGTTTTCATGCATCCAATCTAAATGGTCTGAAAGCCACTATTTTAGAACATGTGAATTTGGTTTTAGGAGAATGTTGTGATGTTAAGCATAAATTATTGTATAAAGAAACACTTTTTATCTTGAAGTATAATACTCTGGAATCTAATGGGTTGAAGAAAGAGTGTAATTGGAGGTTAATTATTAGATAATTGTTCGTTAATTAATTTATTGAATGCATTATTTAAGGTTGTGTTGTTGTAAGGTGTGTTACTGTTTGAAGGCTTTTGTTTAGTCGACACGCTAGGTCTTGCATTAAATTTTTGTTTGAGTGTCTGTGACCTGTGTGGTTTTTATTACAATGGTGTAAAATACCCTCTTAGCTGTGTGTTCACTCCTCTGCAGTACTTGGAAACTATATATAGGGTCTTTCACATGCTGCAGAATAAAGTCAAGGAAATGGTGCAGGATATGTGAGACTGGTGTCTGAGATATTCCTGGTATATCCCTTGTAGGTCGCTGAAAGGTCCCTGCATCTAGGATGGTTAAAGCAGCACATACCTTAGTGTTCACTTGGATGCCCTGTTCATGCATGGGATAACACAACAAGCTTCTGTATGGACTCTCTCTTTACACTGAAGTGGTCCACAATCTGTTGTCCAGCCAAGTGTTAGCAGGTTAGGCACAGATGGAACTGTGTACATTGGCATGGATGGCCATAGTAGACCACTTGTGTGCACTGGCACCTAAAATAACCACTGACATGTATTGCTGTGCTATAGCTGCTGCTATCACAAACATTGTGGCATTATGTCCAGCAGCAATTACTGACATTCAGAATAGATGAAAGCTATGGTGCAATGCAGAGGTGTGGCTAGGGTGGGTGAAGAAGGGCAGCCACACCAGACATAAGGTGTTAGGAGGAACAATCATCAGATAGCAATTGGTGCTGCTATCACAAACATTATAGCATCTTGTACATCAGCAATACCTGACATTCACAATAGGAGAGAGCGTGCTGTGGCATAGTGCAGGGGCATAGTGTAGGTGGGGCAATGGGGTCAGGTGACCGTTGTGCAAAGTGTTAGTGGGCACAGTTGTCAGATGGTGATTGGTCTTTATTGCATTTGCATTACAATCATTTAGAAATGAATGCTAATATAATTTGTGGTCAGGGCTACAGTGTTTAAGCACTTTGTGTGGGGTATAAACTGTAGGAAGCTGTTTGCAAGTCTGCAAATGTAACAAGTGGTTTGCTGCAGTTTAAAAAGAAAAGGAAAAAGCATTTTTAGGACCCTTTTTTTGGTCCTGAAATATGAGAGGGCCCCTTTTTTATGCCTCTTGCTCAGTGCACCTGTCTTTGAATTGTTCCTCCATGTTTGAGCATGTCATTTAAACAATCACTATACCTCACAGGAACCACATTTTCATACCATTATTTGATCATTTGCACCTGCTGCATATCATGCTATTTTTATCCTAGGGCAGCTGCACTACTTGTGTCACTGAATCACCTCCACCCTGTGCATTGCAGCCATGCTATTTGCACAGTGCTACACACTGTCTACGGATATTGCCATGGTGTTTACAGTTCAAATGTATCACATTTAGATTTTTATGTTCTCTGACTTAATATGGCAAGTACCGCTGTAACTGAAAATAACCCATGAGCTCCAGGAGTTAACAATGCTGGTGTTAAAAAATAACTTGTACAGCGGTATGCATTTTTATCAAAACTTATTATTTTGACCTGTTGTTAGGGCAATGTGTGTCTGTCTGTCTATCTGTCTATCTGTTTGTCTAATAATTTGTGGTATGGTACTGTGGAGTATGATAATTGAGAACACTGGACTGAGAGTAACTCGTGTCTATGAATATGAAATGTGAGTTATGTGCAGTGCAGTGTTCTCATTTATCACAATGGTTAAAAGAATAATAATAATCTGAGACTAGCATTTTGGGAGAAATGTAAGAGCTGACCACTGCTTTCCTGACATACATGAAATACTGGAATAAACCACACACACGAAAAAAAACGAAGACTCTCAAACGTAAAGTGCAAAACAACTTTACCGGTGTCTCCTGGTACCTCGGCTAAAAAGCCTTCAAGGGATAGTTCATAAAAATTTGATGAACCCTCCAGGAACGCCTATAGTCTCTGGGGTTGGGGTTACTTACAAAATGTAGGGATTTTTTTGGATGAACAGCTAAAAAAGTTCAGTCTTAAGGTAGCTTCACATATAAAAAATAGTCAAGAATATTGTAAATTGGTGGGGGGAATGTAATGGGAAGCCGATTTTTACTGGGCTTGTGTAGATGTAAGACCTTTATATACCAGTATCAGTCATGTAGTAGGTTTGGAAGCTGTAGCAAAAATGTTGAGGGAAGGACTCAGAACACATTATATTCTGCAGTTGCTTGAGTTCTGCCTGACACAGTTTTTTTGAGTTTAATGAGGAGCTGCATTTTCAGAAGCGAGGCACCGCTATGGATGCCTCATTTGCTCCTTCTCATACAATCATATTTATGAATTTTTTTGAGCAGAAGTTCATGTATAATAAATATGTTTTTAACAACAAGGTTATGGTTTATAGGAGATATATAGATGACTTGATTTTTGTGTGTCGAGGGGAAATGGAACAATTTGGAGCACACATGGCTGAACTGGAAAAAAAATTGATTTTGGGATATCTTTTACATACAAAACCAGTAGAGAGGTGATGCAGTTTTTGGATTAGAGTTATATGTGGGTCAGGACAATTTGGTACAATTCAGACCTTATCATAATGAAACTGAAGCTAATAATTTTTTATTAGCCTCAAGCATGCATCCCCCCATTTGCTGGATTCATTGCCTTATGGGGAATACAAACATATTTTGGTGATCCATCAGATAAGAGAAGGATATCTGAAGAATTTTTGAAAGTAAGGAACAGGTTATCCAGTAGAGGTTATTACCCTGATTTGTTGATAAGGACAGAAAATACAGTTTTGGGAATCCGACAGAGAGGCAGTGAAGGAACAAGAAGGAGATATGAAGAACATTCTTCAGATGAAGTTACAAGGAAAATGTATTTTGTTAGTAAGTTTTCCCCTTTTTCACATCATGTAGTAAGGCTAGTCAGAAAATTTTGGCCCACTGTGATGCAAGATGAATTAGCCAAACGCATATTTTTGGAGCACATAATTTTTTCATATAAGAGGTGTATGAATTTGAAACAGTAATTGAATAGGAAATTTGATAAGACAGATGGTCAGGTGGGGTGTTATCCCTGTCATAGGTGCAAGGTATGTTCAAAAGTTAGGAACTTGCATGGCTGTAGCATTAATGAGAGAATTTATAGGGCTACACAGAGGTTTTCTTGCCAATCGAGTGTAGTAGTTCGCATCTTTGGTTGTGATTGTTCATCTAAAAAATGGTATATTGGACAAACTAAGAGACAAGTTAAAAATGTATTTTAGAACATATGGGGGATATTAGACATAGGAGATTAGACAGTCCAGTGGCATATCATTTCTGCTCAAATCATGCAGGTCCAGATTCATCTCTGTTCTGTAGTGTGCTGGCTATGCCTTTACATCAACATGGGGAAGCTCATTATAAAAAGTTGTTAGCCTTGGAAACCAGGTTCATCATTAATTATAATACTTTATTTCCTTCAGGTCTCAACCTGGAGGTAAATATCAATATATGACATTGATGTCGGAGATGGAAAGTTATTTAGGTATTATTTTGTGTTTTTAAAAAAGGTTGTCTAATTTAAACATGCATTTTAACATAAATGGTTATGAGTTGTTGACTATAAATGGTAGGAATTATAATCAATACAAACATTAGTCAAGAATGTGTAATGAATGTAAGGCTGGGAAATGGGGTAACAGGGTACTCTATCAAAAATATTTGGTGAGCAAATGGTTGTAAGTAAGGAAATTATTTTGAGCTGGGATACAGGATCTCAGTTATTTAGACATAATAAGGCCTTATTAAGTTTAATTCTGCTGGCTGCAAAAAAAGCAATTAGTAGTAAATGGAAATAAAAGTTTATACCAACTGCGGTGGTGGTGCTGCGGTAGCGTTGTCACCTCACAGTAAGACGTTGTCCTGTTCGATTCTTAGCTAAAGCGTCTTCTGTGTGGAGACATGCGTGAATGTGCATACCTTCGTTGAAGGTTGTGCATCAGGGCTGACAACTCGGTACGTAAAAATCTACTGCCAATCATTAGCGGACCGGAGTTCCGCTGTGGCGAACCCTAACCGGGAAAAGCCGAAAGATACAACAACAACAACAACCAACTGTATATGAGGTATTGAATATTATAAAGGAGTTAAAAGAACTGGAAGAGGGAAGGAGCAAATTACATAGAAGTAAAAGGAGATTGTGGAAACATTACATGCATAATAATGTTTAGAAGGAGAAGGAGTGAAGTATAAGAGAAGGTAGGAATTCAGCAATTATTTTATAGTGTTGGATTGATGATAACCGCAAAGAAAATGTATGTGATGTATATTGTATTTCAATGGAAAAATGTTAAAATGGTTTGTTTTCTGTTGATATATGTTTGCCTATGTCTTAGTGATAATTTAATAAAGATATTTATAAAATGGTTGTATTTTAAACCACACTCATTAGCCTAGACACCCACCTCTGTAAAATATGAGAAATTATTATCTTAATTCAACAAATAATATGATCAGTACACTTTTATAACCCTCATTCTAGCAGCCAAAGATCACAACATTACATTAACTTTAACTTGCTTCTTTCCAGCCTTTCATACCTTGTTACATTGTAAAGTCTAGACAGATTACAACTAAAAAAGTATTTTCTTACTTTAATATATTTAAGATGTATAGCACTTACTGATGAGACTTCCCTGCTTCACATTTATAATACTTCTGACTGCACATAATAGAAAATTGCTTTACAGTATAAGATGCAATTTACATAATGAAATGATTATACAGATAATATGAACAAAACTGTTTTATTTACAATTACTTCTTCAGTCCTTTCAGCGTCCTTCTATACATTTATAAAGTGGAGAGTGGAGTGTATGCTTAACAGTTCACCTGCCAATTTAACACAGTCAAAACAAATTGTAATCTTTCCTAGGCTTTTATAGCAAATCCACATTATCGTATCTCTAATGGGACTGATGTTTTAAAATTTCTCATTTATTTGCTAATTTTGCAATGTTGCTAGTCTTCTTCCTGATTACATCTCTCTTTCAACATCAGTCTCTTTTTCAAGTCAATGTTAATCGTCATTCTTCAAGTCAGTTCCTGTGCTTTTTTTGTTACTCGGGCATTTACCTTTGAAACAGTGGACAGTATTCCACTGGCAGAGTCTCTTTGAGTTTTTAGTTGTCAGAAGACCGAGAAGCTGACTCTGTTTTTGTAGGCTAAACTTTTTAATTCCTCTTTGCCTTGGCCAGCATCCAAAAATGTATTTGATCATCCAGGAAAAAATGTTTTGATTTCAGTTGGATATAGCAGCTTGAATCTTATACCTGCCTCTTGACCTTTCCTGATTGCTGAGTAAACTTGCTTTTCTTTTGTCAAGGGTACAGTGAGTAATCAGTTTCCACAAACAATCTGCTGTCCCCAGTTTTAATACTTTTTCCTTCTGCCACAATTTTGTCAGAAGCAACTCTTTCTGCTGGCATGATTACATCTTACTACTATAAGTGTTGGCTGCTTTCTCATGGCTAGATTTTGAGTATATACATAATGTGCCCCTCTCATTTGATAGATCTCACTGTAGAATACCAGTCCAGTTGCTTATTTGTACTTTCATAAAATTAATGCAGTCAATACCTTCCAGGTTTCACTGGTACAGCAGAAAATATTTTTTTCTGTGTAATCTGTCTTGTAACTTTTATATTTCATAAAACAGCTGTCCTTGAGAAAACTCATGCTTAGCCAGCATTTTCTTCATTTTAACATTTGATTCTTGCAGTGTTATCAGTTCTTCTGAATAGCTAGTTAAAGCTTCCTATATTTCCAGCCTTCTGTTATTTGACTTTCTACACCCTTTCTATGTTTCACTTATTTTAAATACCTCTGAGTGCATTTTATTTTTTCCTCTAAATCAGTGGAGACCATCTTCTGTACCAAAACAGAGATGTTCAGCCTTTTGCTGAACAGCTGGAAGATTCTTCCCAGTGTGATTTTTTTTTTCTTCTTCATTTCTGGCTGATTTTCTCTTACTGTCTCTATTTTTCTTCTTTATGCTTGTATCCAGGCAGTATAAATACGAATGACTGAATTTTACCAAAATTAATAGATATTACTGTTTTTTGCCAATCTACTAACTTGTTTGTTCTTTATCTAACCCACTCCACTACACACCCTTTGTACTTGATGTTTATACATCCTTAGTACCTTTCCCATTATTGTCTTAATAGAGAGTTCTTATAATATTTTTAATGGTAGCTATTTGAAATTCTGAGACTTGTTTATATGAGTCCTGGAATAGTGAAACAGAATGAGTGAAACTGTGGAGTCACATATGCTATGTATGACACTGTTGTTTATCAGAATATTTTCTTTTCTCCAAGGTATGGAGATCTCAGAGTTGGTATATATATATATATATATATATATATATATATATATATATATATATATATATATAGATTTGGGTGGTATGGGGACTCGCTCCCTGAAAAAAAAACTTTAAATGATGAAATGGATGCTCAACATTTGCACATTTCTTGCTCTGAGCTATTGTTCTTTTTCATTAAGGAACCATTTTAAATGAGTGTTGCATTTTTAAATTTAATTTTGTTATTCAAATAATCATCCATTTCTTTTCTCACCATATATAATACAGTTCCTCAGTACCTAGTCATCGTTTTCTAATTTGTAATGCTACTGTCTTTTCTTCCATTTCTTTCTACACCGTATATAATACAATTCCTCAGTACCTAGCCATTGTTTTCTAATTTGTAATGTTACTGTCCTCTCTTTTGCTCTCACAATCCTGTCTGTCTTCCTTTTTCCTTCCTGTCTTTCTTGTATGTTCTTATAATCCCATCTTTCTATATTCTTTAACTACTTCCATTCATCTACCATTCCCTTTCTAGTTTTATCATTTCAGATGCCCATTTTTTTTTAAAAGTGTTCTTTCCAGATCTTGCACTGGAAAATGCCAATGGTTTAAGACAGCTTATGTATCTTCTTGGGCTGTCTTTAATATTAATGGATCATGATCCAATAACACCAATGGGGCTACCCCATGTCCTTACAACCTATATAAATGTTCATGGAAAGCCAAAGCCCTTTCTATTCTGGATGATGTATTATTTTTTTGTTGGGTGGATAGTATGTATATAGTGGTTATTAACCAGCCTGTATCCCTAAATGTCTTATTCTAATGTCTGTACAGTTACTTTGCAAGAAAGTTTTAGCTGGGCAAGAAACCCATTCACAATCAAAAATAAATAAATAAATAAGGTAAAAATGTCCCTCAGGTGTAATACTATATTTTCCTCACTCTATATAATTCATTTTCCAAGTCACATGCATTCCAGATGGAGCTGTTAATCCTATTCTGTATAAATCAATATCTTGACCACCTGCTTTGTACTACATCTTGTTATTACCATTCCCCCTCTTACATTACACATGCAAATACTTTTTATGCCTTTTTTTGCTCCTCATAGGTGATAGGTGACCATCAGCTAACCACAGGACCTTTAATGGTTCATCCGGTTTGTTAGGAAACCCTTATTCACCTAGACTTGTTCCTACCCATCATCAGTGCCAGTTAGGATATTTAGACTCCTGGTACAGTATCATATTGCATGCTCAGAAACTGTTTTCTGTTATTCCCTAACTTCTCTTTTAGTTTAACTTATTCCACCATTCTGTTATTATTTGAGGTGATGACGATCAAAGAGTTATTACAGTTTTAGTGGTAAACAGCATTTGACTGGTATTCTACATTCAGTTTTAGTTAGCTTTTGAAGTTGCTTCAATAAATTTGCATGGCATATTAAGGTAGAGACATCTACATATCAAATTGTGGTCCAGTTATTAATTACTTTGTATGAATTGTCAATTAATATATTGAATGGTAAGATCCCAGGAATGGACCCTTGAGGTACTGCTACAATTGTTGTTATAAAAGAGTGAATATGAGTTTTTACATATAACTACTTGAGATCTATCAGAGAGGTAATTAATAAAGCAGTTCAGAATGGAGCTGTCCATGTAAAGTTGGAATAGTCTATTGATTAGCAGCTTGTGGGAAACAACATTAAACATTGTTGGCTGATCAAGGAATATAAAAGTAATCCAGCAGTAATGGTTTAGATGAGTCTTTAAGATGTTAAAAATTATATGAGGGCTATATCAGTATTATGGCCTGGGTGAAACCCATGCTGGGTTGAGGGCAGGAGATTACTGTTGATTTGGTGATGCAGAAGTCTATTAGAGGAGTGTCAGTCTTGATTTGTAAGTAGCTTGCATTTATGATTTATACAAGAAGAGTTGCTACAGGAATGATAATCTACCTGGGTGGACAAGCATTTTTAATGGTTCAAAGTCACTTTAAATATAAGGGGAGGTGCAATTTGTATAACTGGTTAACATTATGTGATGTATCACAAATAATGTGCTTTTGGTGTAACAAACTATCCCTTGAAGGCTTTTTAGCCGAAGTACCAGGAGACACCAGTAAAGTTGTTTTGCACTTTACTTTTGAGAGTCTTCGTTTTTTTCGTATGTAGTTTATTCCATTGTGGTTCCAGTTTGAGTTTTATACATGAAATACTGCCCTGGGTGTTACTGATTCTTGTAAAATGGGAAAGTGTGAAATCTTAAAAGTTTATTCTCTCTGTGTTAGGAACAGGTTTCCTTCCCTCATCATCCATGATTCAGCAGGTACAGAAGTCCTATTCCCAATGTAGAATATACAGGCGCCACCTACTCTGTTTTATTTAGGACCAGTATTTGCAGGAAATTAAAGTTTGGTCAGAAATTAACAGTAAGCAGTTATGCTTCTGAGGGTCTGTTGTAGACAGTCCACAGTTTAAGAATAAAGATGGAACAACTGTCCCTTATCATTAAACTGTATGAGACTAGTTTCCTAAAACCTTCTGTTTTGAAAAATAAGAACATGATACTTTGTCTGACTGTGTTGTAATTTGTAGGACTGGTGATATATTTTATGCTTTAAGATCAAGAGGCTTTATATATCATGATACATGTAAACTCCCAGAATTTGCCCTTGAAAGTTTTTGGTAAACTTCACGATCTCTGGCTTATGACCAAAATCTCCAGGTCAGTCAGTCCAAAGTCTTTTGCTTCCTGTTTTCCCTGAATTTGTGATGCCAGGCTTATTTTTGTTTTCCAGTCACTGACATGGTAGTAGAACACACATGTTAGTGTTTTCTGTATTCAGAAATTTGTAAGTGATTACTAGGCTACTGACTATAGAGCCATTTTAAGCCTAACTATAATGTAGGCTTGTACACATCGTATTCATGGGCTGCCCCTATCCATTGGTGACATGGGTACCAAATTAAAACGAAGTGGATACAGGAAAAAAACATATACACATAGATACCAAACCAGTGATGAATTTGCTGTTTCCCTTCCATTGGTACAGGTTGTGTTTTGAATGTGATTGAGGATGAGGTTTGCTTCACATGGATGGGAAAGCCTGTTCCAGAAAAGTGGTAGTCTTCAAAAAACATACCTGTATGTCCAGCATGTTCTGTTTGTATCACAGGCAAGGTTTGGGTCTTTGGAGTGGGTGTTTTTGATGCTGTTTGTTTTGTGATCTGCAAAAGATCTGTCATTGTGGGATCAGAGGATGCCTTGTAGGCCAGGCATAGATCATCACACAGCAGTCTGTAAGAGACAGAGTAAAAGAATAGGGCTTTTAGACGGCCCATATATGATCGTGCATTGCTATGTCACACCTGTTGTGGTTTGCCTCTGTTCTACATAGTGGGATATACTTACTTCAGCAGGCTGGAATGAAATCTGGACTTAGAAGGTGAACACTGCTGATATCAAATCCAAATACTGCGTGGGAGTAGAGGTCATTTAATATGCAGATTAAGAATTAATATTTTGTAGCAAACTTATAGTCATGCTGTATATACTCCTCAGCTGTTATATTTCTGTCCTCACTCACTTGCAGCCCTCTTCCAGCTAGACCCCACTCTGATGGATCTCCTGCATATCCACAAAACAAACAGTACCATAATTGTCCATTCTAGGGACTTGAACCTTGCCTGTGATATAGATAGGACCTGCTGGAGAGATAGGTATGTATCACGGAGACTCCTCCATCTATGGTGCAGGCTCCCCATCCATGTGAAGCGAAGTTCCTCCCTAGTCGATTTCACTTGCAACTTAGACAGTTGGATGGGAAACCGGGGATTCGTCCCTGGTTTGGCACCTATGTCTCGGATGCAAACAGGTAACCTGTAATTGATTCATCTTCCAGGCACATGCTTACACTTATCAAGGGTATCAGAACTTGTCAGAGATTTGGGATGCATGGCTAGGCTTAAGAAGACCCTTGTGGTCATTAGCCTAGTAAACACCTATGAACCTATGAACCTATATTACTATGACTGTTTAAACTGAGCTGTAAGAATGTATTTACTTCCTGTCAATGAGGTAGAGTCATGCAGTCATAATAAATTCACCACAGGCATAGCTCTGAGAGAATCAGACACAGAGCCAGAAATAATCAAGGGCACTTTTAAAATATTATTACTATTAGCGCCAATACATTTTCTGAAGTTAAATAACTGAATAAGAAATAGTATATTTGAGAATGTGACTGAAAATGTCAGGAGAGCCAAGTGCATGTGTACAACTATGCTTCTGCCATAACACTTCAACCTTCATGCAAAGACATCATTTCAGTCCAGTGTTCCCCATTAATGGCAATCAGAGAACAAGATCCTTGATGAGTGTGCAAAGATAAGTCATGCACTATTATCCCTTTTTTCCTCTGGTACCAGATTTTATGCATATTAAACATTTCCCTACCACACATTGTGTTTGCTGTTTCACCTATTTTTTTTATATTTTTCATATTTACTTTACACTCTGTACTTTTGTATTTTTGTGTGTAGTAAAATTGGGGTATGTGAGTGTCATTTTTTTTATAAATCAGCTTATGGCATATGGATACAGGGTTATTTTATTTTTTTTTTAGCCAGAGATGTGGTCTTGTGATAGGAAATAAGAAGGTGTCTTTTTTTTTTTTTTTCATTTTTATAGACTCCTTCCTTCCCTTCTTTATTTGGTATTTTGCAGATCTTGACTCTGGCTAGAGATGGAAAGCAATGAATGACTACTAAAGAATTGGTTACTCCAAAGGAAAATTTATTAAGTGCTTTTGTTCCAATGCAAGGATTTCTTCAGAATAAAACAGACATATGCACACCAACTTAAATATTAGTAAAACGGCTAGAGATGGGTTTAGGCATAGTATTTTGTTTGGTGAGTTTGTGAAAGGGGAAGAACCAAGTTTAGGGCCTAGTGTGGAACATGTTAGGTATTGTCTGTGTTTTGCTGCTTGGTGACTAGGTGGGCATTGTAATGGGTCATGCTGATTGGAAGTATGGCTTTGGATTTGAAATTTATTCTTCTATAACTGTAGGATATGTTGACACAACAGCTGGTAAATGTTTAAGGTTAATCAACTGTGAAGATACAGAGACATTTGTTATTTTTCTTTATTTTATTGTTCACTGTGACGCTGACATCAGATGCATTTTTGGGGGAAGTAATGAGTAAGAATATATTGCATACTTAGTTTTATATACTGCAATTTTTTGTAGGTATTTGTGTAATCGTTTCTTTTTCAGGATTCTTATTGTATTTTTGTGGTTTCCATTTGGTAATAGGCAATTGCTTACTTAGCGGATATGTGTGTATATATATATATATATATATATATATATATATATATATATATATATGTATGTATATATATATATATATATATATATATATATATATATATATATATATATATATATATGTGTGTGTGTGTATGTGTGCCTACTGTATATATGTGTATACGTGTGTGTATACATATATGTGTATGTGTGTGCGTTTGTATGTAATATTGGTGTGTGTATACATGCACACACACATACAGTTATGCAAATTAGGTGCTATTTTCCACCAGCCAACCACACACACACACACACACACACACACACACACACACACACACTCTTCTACATGCAAATTGGGTGGATTTTTTCACAAACCACACACTCACTTCGACATACAAATTAGGTGTTTTTTTTTTCCAGCAATCACACACTTACACAAACACATCCCCTCGCTTTGAGCCCAATCAAGCTGAATACGTAGCCCACTCCCCTCCTGCTATAGCATTTAAAAACCCTGTTACTGCTGATGATCTGTAGAAATACTGTAATTGATGAAAGTGTTCATCACAGTTACCTTCAATGAAGATCTGGAAAAGGAGGGTTCTTTGCTGCGGAGTTTTCTTTTAAATTGAAGCTCAGGAAATGTATCCTCTTCATTCAGAATTGAATGTGTGGTCATGATCTTTCATGTGAACTGCTACCATATCACATATCCTACTTCCGTGTGTGTGTGTGTGTGTGTGTGTGTGTGTGTGTGTGTGTGTGTGTGTGTGTGTGTGTGTGTGTGTATATATATATAGATATATATATACATATATATATATATATATATATATATATATATATATATATATATATATATATATATATATATATATATATATAGTATATATGTGTGTGTGCGCTCGCGCGCTTGTGTGTATGTGTATGTGTATGTGTGCAAATGGCAAATCAAATAGTTTAAATGTAAACATGTACCTCTTCTAGTAAGATCAACTTTTTAGATACAACTATTGAAATGAACAACAATGGAGAGATAAATACTTTGGTACACCATAAAGACTGCAGGAAGAAAAGTATACTCCATCGATCCAGTATGCACCCCCCCACACAAATTTCATAACATTATCAAGGGACAAATGTTATGCAATTTGAGAATGCATGCCAGGGATAATGACTTCAAAGCAGCCAATGAGAAATTATTTTACCAATTGAGAGCCAGAGGTTATAAGAAGAAAGAAAATGATTTGCAAGAGCACGCAGTAGTTCAACTAAGGAACACCAGAGGCAAGCCCTATTATTCGGAGCTACCACCCCAACATTTGGAACCATCTGGAAACAACAACCACAAAAATGATATTAGGGTCATCCTAAGGTATTCAAGTGGTATTCACCCCATTATACTTATTTAGACCAGACCCAGTTTTTTACCATTGTCTAATGTTTGTCACAATGCTGTCATTTTATTGACTGTCCAACTGGTATTAGGCTGATGACTGGTCTGTGAACATTCTTCACACTTGTTACTTTTAATGAGTATTTTTTATTTTGTGATTTAGAGATCATTATAGGAATTTCAGTTATTTATTCATTCTATATATGTCTTGGACATACTTCTCCAAGTAATAATGATAAGTTTTTAGTTGGTGTATTTTATTTGTACTACAGCTGTGATCAATTTTTATAAAGTTGGGTACTTTGTTGTTTTTTATTTGCTATTTATCCTATTGGTCTATTTTCACATTTAAATTTGATTGGCTGTTTGTTCTCTAGTCCTTAATTGGGGGAGTTTCTGACTTGAGTTATGACATTGGCTGACTGTCCCATTGGTTCATACACATATTTACGCAATTTGATTGGCTGTTCACCTCCTAGTCCTTTATTGGTTGAGATCTCAATTTGAGTTATGACATTGGCTGTCTACCCCATTAGTCTATACTTGGATTTAAACAACTTGATTTGTTGCTTGCATTCCATGCCATACTTATTTCGATTAGACCTAGCTTTTACCATTGTTCATTGTTATAATGCTGTTATCAGCTTTTTGGCTTATATTAGCCTGATGACTGGTCTGTGAATGCTCTCTACATTTGTTACTCTTGATGATTATTTTTACTCATTTTTTGTGATTTAGAGGTTATTATAGGAAACATATAGCTATTTATCCATTCTATATATGATTTGGACACATATTTTTTCTAAGTAACTAAGTTCTTAGTTGGAACATTTCATCTGTGCGCATAATACCACAGATTAAATGACCATTTTTAATTGGTTAAGTACACTATTCTAGCACTTTTATTGGTTATACTTTTAGTATGTTTTTATTGGTTGATAATTACAGCAGACAAATGTGATTGGACAGGATTTATATAAATATTTCTTGCTTGTTTAAATGTTTTTCAATCTGAAGAAGGGTGGAAGCCACCTGAAAGTGCTCATTCTTCTTTTGTATTCTTCAATAAAATCATTTTATAACTACAGCTGTGGTGACTGCACTGGTATATTTTGGGACACACACACACACACACACACACATATATATATATATATATATATATATATATATATATATATATATATATATATATATATATATATATAGATATACAGGTCTACTTCAAAGGATCGATATTTCACAACATCGAACCTCTGATCAGTGAAGACCAGATGATCAAAGTTGTGAAATATCCAAAATAAAAAAAAAATCTAACAGGTGAAAATGTGTTTGCAGATGGGCAAGCCCCTCTGCCCCCCCACACCCCCTGCTAATTAAATATACCAACTCTGAGATCGCACTACAGTGAAGTGAACTGTAAATTTCCCATTCCACACTGTACGGCGATCGCCATTCACAGTGTTCATTGTTTCACAACATTGATCATCTGGTCTTCAATGATCAGTGGTCCGATGTTGTGAAATTTCTGTCCTTTGCAGTAGACATACTATGTGTGTGTGTGTGTGTGTGTGTGTGTGTGTGTGTGTGTGTGTGTGTGTGTATATACACACACACACACACATATATATATATATATATATATATATATATATATATAAATATATGTGAGTATGTAGCTAAACCCAGGGGTCTAAAGTCTAAATGAGAAGAACCAGTTCACCTGCATTGTTATCAAATTCATTGGGTCCAATTCCAAAAGACCTATTTAGTGTAAGTGACCACTTACACTGACAGCAAGCTGAAAGCAGGTGTTTTAGAATCTGGACCCCTTTGCAAGCTTGTTTATAGACAGTCCTTACACCAAAGTAAGTCAATTACACTGAGAGCAGGTCTTTCGAAATCAGGGCAGACGTACACTGACAATAACTCTTTTGGAATCTGACCCATTATATTAAAATGTGGAGATGGTATCTAAAGGCATTATCTCCTTTTAGAATGTATATAATTGATGGAATATCAGTTGCCATGTAAATCAACTCTTTCCCGCTGTGTTTTTTAGACTAAACTTGACAAAGTCTTGCCTATCTTTGTATTTTAATGTTAATGGAGTTATAGAACATTGCCATTAAGATTTTAATAGGTTAAATACAGTTCAGTCCTTAATGGTTTATTTGAAATATTACCTAAATTGTTTATATTTAAACTTGCTATATAATTCTATCCTATAAGTCCCGTATACTTTTATGAAATTGTCACTGTACAGATTCATGCTTGTAAACATTGCTGTTAGACAAAAGTTACATTGCTTTGGACTAAGTAATTTTGGCACTTTCCAAAACTAAAAATACCAGCTACATAGATCCTGGCAAAAATCCCTGGATGTCTGATGAGAATCATAAGTCCCACCTAGCAAAACCCCTCCATCAGCTCTTCAGTTTCAGTCTGTTTGCAGGTTAAATCCCTGATTTGTAGAGAAGAGATGACATGGTGCCTTTGCATAAAGCTGTCTGCTCTGCTGTACTGCCCAATGAATTATGGGCTTATTAGTCTTGCTAATATTATCAGTATTTATTTGTTTACAGCTGAACTAATAAGCAAAAATACAGATGATCTTGTATTGAGTGGCATTCGAAAGACATGCGTGAATGGGCGTGCCTTCGTTGAAGGTTGGGAGTCAGGCTGGCACCTTGGCACCATAAAAATCGACAATCATTAGCGGACCGGAGTTCCGCTGTGGCAACCCCTAACCTCGAAAAGCCAAAAGAAAAACAACAACAGATGATCTTGTATCCCTGGATCCATACCAGGTTGCTTTTGTAAAAAACAGATCATACTTGCTCAAGTTAGTTGAGGCTTTTTGAAAGAGTTACTGAGACCAGTGTTAAGGGGCATATAGCCCACACTGCCTGCCTGGACCTTTGACACTATCTTCCATGCTGGGATCACTAACTAACTCTCCCAACCTAACATTTGCCCATACGTAGTCAACTGACATATAACTGGCTGTGTGACTGAACCCATACCATTAACGTCAGGGGTGTTTGCTATATACAGAAAACCATTACCAGGAGTATCCCATAGGACTCTGTCCTGGGTCCAATCTTTTTTGATATATACTTCCTTGGCATGAAGAGTAATGTCAGTGGACTATGGCTTACCAAGTTAGTTAAACTAGAGGTAATTATCAAAAACAATTATGATACTCAAATGCTCCAGCAAATGTTTTTGTGATGTATTGTATTTGTCAATGAATGGTAACAAATGCATATGAGTTAATGACCACTAAATGCTGTTCTCCTGTTTAATATAATTTATGTGCAATAAAGTAGTTTCAAATGAAATTTCTAGTAAGAGCTAGACCAGTCAAATGTTTGGTGTGTTAGTTCTGGGCTTATCTCTGTCGTGGTTAGAAAATCCTTCCACATTGCATAAATCATTCTTCATGTTATCTTATCAAAGGCAAAAGAAGTTATTCTCCTGCTTTATACCTCCCTTATTAATCCAATTGTTGAATGCAGTGCCACGTTTGGCACCTATAATGCTTGAGAGGCCTCAGTGTTTCCTCTCCAAAAAGATTTTATGTCTCAGTATCCTTGTCACTCTGCTTATTGTTATATAGTCTCCTGAGGTGCAGTTTCTGCTTAGCTTTCAGTACTATGAGTGTCACAGCACTATTTAAACTTCACATAAATATAATCAGTGGTAAAGCTAACATCTTCTGTAGGGACCTAAACCTATACTACCAAATCAATGCCACCAAATAGTGTGATAGGTACCCAACCCAATGTATTCACCATTTGTGGAATAGGCTACCCTTATATATCAGAGTACTTTCCTAGCAACCATTAAAACTAATCTAGAGGAATGGATGGGTGATTACAAATTCTACACTTGGAATATGTAAGGAAAATCTACTTAATGGGGGATATTGTCAAGTCTTCCATCAGTCCAACATAGCTGAGCTTTTCAATGGCCTCTTCGGCTGAAAGCTTAGTAGGAACCTATGAACCTCTAAACAGAAGGATGTATTATATTTAAATATTGGTCTAAAAAGCAGTCTTCAGCAATTCATTAAGTAGGCAACTGTTATTAAGTTAGACACAGTTAAGCTTATATGGCCAAAGACTTGGCATTTATTACAAAAACATTTGTTTTATGTGAAAATGTCTGTGATAATAATTCCATAACCGGGTTGGCTTGATTTTGGCTCTGAGTTGCAACTATAGGGTGATCTGAACCAAGTAATGTTTAAAGCTTTAGTCAGTTCCGAAATTTCAGCTGTTTATTTGGTGGGATTCTAGAACAGCATTTATGTAAGGTAACCATTTGAAAAGTGAGAACCTGCTTGACAGAGTCCTGAAACACACAGACTGAATGGCTAAAATACTGACTTATATATATTAAGTCTGAGAAGGCCATTTCTCGGAATATACCCTTTTATCTGAGGTATGGCAATCTCAAGGTTGGTATATATAACTTGGGGATGTGGGGGATGCAGGTGAGCTTGCCCCCCCCCCTCGCAAAAAAAGAAGTTTAAAGGAGAAGAGAGATCTTTGAGATTCACTCTTTTCTCGGTTTTTATTCCTTTTTTTTTTTGGCATGTCTGCACTCAGCATTTTGAGTGATGATATTTCAATAGGGAGCCTTTATGTAAACCTTGTTACACCAGTTATGTCTCAGATGGCATCTAGTTCTAAATCTGAAATACTCCTTAGCTCCATTTCTGCATATCATTTTCGTAACTGATCTTTACTGACTAGCTTTCATCACTAACTGCTTCCATCTGTGGAGAATCTGAAATGTTCTAATATGAAATTATGGTACAAAAAGGTGTTCAAAATCCTTCTGCAATTTATTCTATCAATTTCCTGACCCTTCCTTCTCATTCATGCAAAGGCCTTTAGTTTAGGGTGTAATATTATTTTGTTTTTCTAGACTGGCCTGTAATGTCTTCCCTCCTCCTTACATACCTTTATCTTTGTTCTGTACAGAGCTACATCTTCAGTTTTAATCCTGGGCCCATCTACTTGTTTTTTCTTGTAGTTTTTACTAATTGCTTTTTCTGTGTGTCCTTTTTATTAATTTGTTCAGATGATGCACTGTGATATCACTGCTGAGTAGTTGTGTGATTGCCAAGGGTGGAATGGTACACTCTTGGCCTAATCACACTTTTGTAGGAAATCTCTCTTTCCCTGAGGTGCAGTGATTTCAGATTTTATTAAAGATGGACACATATGGTACACATCCTGGAGGGGTCTGTGTATCTTTGATGCCCAAAAAGTACTAATCTTTGTTTTTTTTTTGAAATGTTGCAGTTATACAAAAAAGCTTTTGATGAACATCTGCTTGCAGAATTGCCAGATGTATTTGTGCTTCTTATTTGTTGTGGCGGCAAACTCATGTAATTTCTTGCCCAGATTAGGATTGTACGTAATTGCTTCCCTCTAGTTAATGACAGCCCACGTCACTGGACCATAAGCTGTTTTTTTTTTTTCTTTCTCTGGTTTCTAAAGAATTGTCTCCTGTCAAGTTTATTGTCCCACTGTCTGCATTAATGAGTGGTTTTCAGGGTGCTTGGAGGGAATGGAATATCTTTGCTTGGCTACTTTAAATATTTCCTAATGAACAATTGCAAAAACAAAATAAACAACAAACAGATGCATAAGCATGAAATTTTCAGATCCCCAGATTACAAAATTGTTGTTGATGTTCAGCCCATTTGCTGTGGGGAACTCAACCCACTAACAACACAGTCACAAACTCACTGATAAGCCAGCAGTCACCTACTTGACTTTAAATAGCTGATAGTGCCATTAAAAGTACAAAAATACAGAAAAACTCAAAAACATTATTTTTGCAGGAGGCAGAACTCCACTAACTCCATCAATGGGGGGTGGTCTTCACCCTCACATACCCCTCAATTTGATAAACTAACTCTGGAATTGTGCGCACTTGAGGGAAAGATTGTGTCCCTTTCCTGAGACTGTGCACTTTTGCCATTGCAGGATGCTACAAACTTCTGATGCTTGGCTATTGAAAGTTAGCTAATCAATTGTTAGTCATTTTACAGGTGGATTTCAAAAAATACCTCAATCCACTCATTAAAAGAGAAGCAAATTTATATCTTTGTGAAACTTTTATTTTACTTCAGATTGTTTTTGTGGTGGCTATTACAGTGTTGCAATATGGTACAGACAAGCAGCATTCCTTTATAAGTTGTAAAACAACATGATACCAGCATAATAAAACAAGCCCATATGATGTAATTTTACTGGATTTTAGTAGCTCTTAAAATATTATTAATCTAATATTAAACAAAGGACTATAAAATAATTTAGTAAGCCATTGTAACATTAGTAGCAATACATATCACTTTCTCCAAAAGTAAAAAAAGCTTATTGCCTGCTATCGAAGTTCATGAATCAACCCAGTGCACTGCTAGAGATAGTCATAATGGGGGCAGTGAAAGGGGGAGATGAAGTAGCCTATTGCCCCTTCTTTTTTCTCTCTGGGAGAGTTCAGGTGGTTTCTAATGCATAGCCGTTATTCTGCACTTGAAGTGTCTGTTGTTGTAGGAGATCAAAAATGTAAGTTTTAGGTAATGCAAGTGTGCTGGGTGGGAAAGTGCATGATGGTGCTCATGCCACCATGATCTCATTGCAAACATGACAGGGAAAGGGCTAAAGAGAAAAAGTCATCATTGTAGGACTGTCAGGATTACAGCAGGGTTAAGGGATATATGAGCCTTGGAAGGAGCTGGATGGATAACAAAGCAGATCAGAAAATCTGGAGGCACTGAGGGCAGGTAGACCTCTTAAAGATATTATAAAAGAAAAGGCGTATGACATGGTTTAAACACTTGACACCAGCTGATCAAAATAGCTTAATCAATTAAATATGTGCAAACTATTGCTATAAAATAGTCTTAATGTTCCCATCACTACTATCATAAATTACATAACCAGAGTAACAGAAAGAGACAATAGCAAAAATGACATATGGGTGCTATATCTGTAGTGTAATTCCTATGAACATGTGTTCTTCAGATGTAACATTCTCTATGGATGTTAAAGAAAGCAAATATGATGCATTAAAAGCATATGGATCAGTTGATTAAAAATGATTTCCGTTTCATATGATTACATTTAAAATTCTTTTCCTCTGCATTTGAAGAAAGATCAGCACAGGCATCAGTTGTTTTAAAAAGGTACACCCACAATTAAATACGCATCTGCATTTTTGAATAAGTTGTTGATGTTCTTTTATTTGGTGTTTTGGCCCAGTAAAATGAATCCGTTAATCACATTGTACATCACAGCCAGATGTGCCAACATGAACTTAATGTGCAAATCACTGATCAAATAGCTTTTATGACAGTTATGCATTAGGTAATAGCACAATGTCCTGCAGAGGTTTGTTATATGCCAAATTATGGTTTTGCACTTTTCCTGATCTAGAGTGAAAATATGTCCTGACTTTATACACACAGTTCTGAACGCAGAGTGTCCTCACATTTATGACACAACTTTAAAATGCATAGAATTCTTGGACTAGAGAGCCTGTGCTAATACAAACCTTGCTTGGAATTTAAAGGCTTGTTTACCGGATAAGACAGTTTGGAGAAATACTCCTCCTAGAACCCTTAATTAAAACCGTGTGCAATATGCAACTGGTGTATATAAATGCTCTCTCATTCAACTGCGTAGTTCTTCTCTCTCAAATTTCAAGGGAAAATATATTTCAGACTGATCGTTTTATTTTCCAGCACCAGATTTAAAGGTGAGTTTTTAAATGCAAATCAGTTTTAACTTTAACTTTTTGATGCAATAAGTACATACTCCACATATGAAATGAATCAGATTCTTTGTGCATACTGAGATAGGATGTGCTAAAATTTTGCACCACAGAAATGTTGTGTTCTAGTACATGAAATGTGTGCAAACACATTTTACAGGAATATCCTACTCACTGTGTGATTCTATTTGATAAAAGTAGTATTTGTGCCATGTACATTTGAGTAAAAATGAACAATATGGTTCTTTTAACAGTAATATCTTAAAGTTAAGGTAACAATGCATTTGATATGCATGTGTGTATACATTTATTAGGTTATAGGCAAACAGTCTCATCATTGTCCACTGCATTTGAACTCCACAGTGACACCAGCCCTTTAACATTCAGCCTGCAGGGATTGAACTCTTGGTCCCTTATTACACCACGTAAATATAATGAGTTGCATGTTAAACCTACAGAGAACAGGAGGCTGAACATCCATCCATTACTGTGTTATGCAGCTCAAGATGGCTCCCTGCTTGGCAAACTCTTCAGCCCTTTGCTTGGCCATAGCACAGGTGAAATGGCTGCAGATTGCAGAGTATGGTAAGGTATAAATGAATGTGCCACAATGCAGCACAATAGCCAAGGAAATACTGCATGACATGCTGTGCCCAAAAGGATGTTACTGCACAATGCAGAGAGATACCAGGGCACAAGGCAAACATCCAGATGACTGTATGCTGTTTGTAACTGCATCAGAATTCTTGCATGCCCACCCATGCATGGTTTATTATGCTTAAAGTATGACTGCAAGTGCTTTCTTTTTATATTAAAGGAAGGGTAAAAACCCAATTGTTTATTTAAGGAATTTTAAGGACTGTCAAATAACATCTTGACCAGTGAAATTGTTAAATTTTGTCTTGTGATTTTATAATCCGATTTAAGTAATATCACAAAGTCTGTAAAACATAAATATTGACTTGCTAATGAATGATATTTCTTGAGTTATACTGCGTCATTCTGTGATATGCTGCAGAAAAATAAGCTGGGTTTTGTTTGCCACTGCTGCACTTCATGTTAATTCAAAAACAAAATCTAAGGTTGCAGTTGAGCAACATTTAATCGATCAGTCAGGACAAGCCATACTTAGAGATGGTGTTGCTGGTACTGTAATTCTGACCAGGGCGTTGCATACATATAGGCAGATTGATCATTCGGGTTTGTCTTTCTTAGGGATTAAGTGTACACCTGATTAGTTGCATGTATCTTGTATTGCTGTTAGCAATGCAGTCTTAGAAGTCTAAACATTTGGAAGTTATCAGATGCAGTAAGACAGGTAGACATCAGTTCTTTAAAACTAAGAAATTGTTTAACTTTCATTGCAGATTAAATACACCCTAATTGGCTTTTAGATCTGAAATACAAGCAGTTGTTAAGAAAATGGGTGTGTCTTTTGGCTTTTTCCGGTTAGGGGTCGCCACAAAGGATCACTGGTCTGCTAATGATTGTAGTGGATTTTTACGGTGTTGAGTTGCCAGCCCGTCGCCCAGCCTTCAAAGAAGGAACACCCACACACACACGCACCTACCTGCATGTCTTTAACGTTCACTCAACCACGGGAAGGACATGCAGACTCCGCACAGAAAGCCCTTCAGCCGAGAATCGAACCGGAGAACCTCTTGCTGTGAGGTGACAAGTGTGTGAATGCTCATAGAGTATATGAAGATGTATGATGCAGAGTGCCTTGGTGGTTTATTTGCTGGTGGATGTGCTGCTCTACAGATAAATCTTGGAAAAGGTTCAGAGCACCAATGGGTTGCTACCAAGGACCTGCAAAACTATTGATATGCAGTGTACCCTACTTAGAAGTGATACATTTAGGAGTTTGGATTTTGTAACCAGTGCTGTAGTAACTTCTGCTGAGACCAAAAAACATGTCAGGACAACATAGCTTACAGCTGAGACACTGCACAACATTGTCCATGTTAGCAGAAAGTTAAACATTTTTTTCACAACACTTGTGGTGACTACATTTTTGTGAGTATAAAGGCTTATTTCCAAAGAGGCCCTATATTACACAAAAGGTGTTTCTGAGAAAGCTAAAGATAGTATGGGATTGTTCATTACTATACACCTAAGGACAGGCAGGATAAAAGGCATTGCTTTGTATGCGAGTTTTCTTGCACCTGAACATAAAAGATTCAAAATCTTGTCTTTAAATATGTTAATGAAATATTTGAACAGTTGTGCTTGTTTATTCATTTGCACTAGGTATTGACAATCTCATTAAGAGTTATAGCTACAGGTAATGCTAACCCTAATGGTATTTAAGTAACCATAAAATGTAATTCCCTAAATGTATTTTAAGTTCAGTTTCAGTGGTCCAAACTGAATCCAGATCCATACTAGGGTGTGGGGTGAATACATATTCAGAATGCATAAAACAGTTGCATGATACACAGCATTTGTGTATTGGTAAATACTTCTCTCTCTATTTCCTCTCTTTCACTGTCTAACTCTATATATGTGCAGTTCATCTGCATTTGGTTGAATGATGCAGTGGCTGACTGGTATTTTTAGTGTTCCAGGTGGTTGCAGTTGCAGGCAATCAACTACTGCACTGATCAAGTGTAGCTGAATGTAGATGGGTTTGTAATGGCACACATGATTTCAAGCGGGAATCATGTTGATTTACTGACATCTATTACAGTGAATGCCAATAGATGCATAAAAGAAAAAGTGCTGAAACAACTTTTGGTGAACCTTGGAGGAAAGGTTTTTTTTTTACTTTTGCAGGTAGCCCCATGCGAAAGGACACCTTAACCCCCAGATATGTGTATGTGTGTGTGTGTGTGTGTGTGTGTGTGTGTGTGTGTGTGTTACACACACACACAGAAACCTTTTTCTGAGATTGCACAGTAGTGGATAAAACAAAAAATTCCACTATTGCCAAAAGATATTTCAGCAATACTTACTTGATCTACCAGCCTTTGTATTAATTTGTTTGTTTGTATCCTTACATTTTCTCTTCTGGTGTGGTAGCAGTGATTTTCATATGCATGATGTGTGCACTTTACCTCATATTTGTATAACCATTAAAAATGGAGTTAATATATGCAAGTAAGGGGTCTAGGAGGCAAAACCCCCCCATGGGAAACAGGGGGACATGTCTCCCAGCAAAATACATTGTTTTGAAAGAGAAAGTTTTATGGAGTGTGAGAGAGTGGTCTGCTTGTAGTGTTGCTTGAGGTTTGGTAAGTTGTAATATATGAGAGCATGTGTATGTTTGGTAGAAAAGTGCATTGTTTGAGTAATTGTTTATCTGGTGTAAACTGGCGGGACAGTGGATCACATGGGAACATTTTTTTTATGATCATTGTGGTTTAGTAGGCTTTTAAGCTAACAGATATACATTTGTGTGTGTGTGTGTGTGTGTGTGTGTGTGTGCGTGTGTGCGTGTGTGTGTAAATCCTAATGTGTGTGTGTGTGTGTGTGTGTGTATATATATATATATATATATATATATATATATATATATATGTCTGTGTAGCCTTACAAAATGAAAATTGAAAATGAATGCCTATATACAAATCAACCCTCATTGGCTTTGAAAATTATCTACATAAGTGATATCATCTCAGTACGATCCAGTTTTTATGTCATCAGTAATTATACTCTCTTCTATGTCCCCAAATATTGAATACTTAAATATGATTCCCCCTAGTGGAAAGTCAAAGCAAACACATTTTTATTAGAAGACTTTAATTACCCAGATATAATTTGGCCCACCTACCTGTCCAACCATTGTGACACTCACACCTTTATCAGCACCATCAGCTCTAGATCCCTGGAGCAAATAATTAGTCACCCTGCTATAGGCCCACACCTCCTACATCTTGTTGTAACTAACTCACCTGCCCCAGAGCCATTCCCTTCCCTAATTAAGTCTGAACATTTGGCCAATGCCTCATGTCTGAAGACCCAGTCAACTTAGCCCCAATAATCTGTCTATATTCAGGACTTCAGCAAACCCAGCCTATTAGATTTTAATGAACTTTAGAAAAAACATAAATGATCCATTCACCCTGATTCTCTGAACATTGAAACACTATCCCTAACCAACAAATTTTATAATGTATTAAATCACTGTACAGAGAAAACCACCCTCTTCCCTTAGAAGAAAAACAATAAATATATCAAACATCTAGTCTGGTGGGATAACAGAACCAACAAATTATACAACAAGGAATATAACCTCCTAGCCTTATTTAATCTTGCACATCCCAGCTCATAAAATAAAATTAGCAAGGCACTCATGAATACTATGAGGATCATCAAGCCGGCCGATGGGCACAAGACAGCCACCAGCACTTAAAAAATGGCCTTTTTTAGTTATTTATGCAAAATCTGCAATAATACCCAGCCACACTTATGATACTACCC
Organism: Protopterus annectens; assembly: GCF_019279795.1. Taxonomy (NCBI): domain Eukaryota; kingdom Metazoa; phylum Chordata; order Ceratodontiformes; family Protopteridae; genus Protopterus; species Protopterus annectens. The sequence goes on from NC_056735.1 coordinate 1,842,053,261, forward strand.
ATAATGACCAAGAATGCATAGTTAACATCTTGGATAATGAATTCCGATCTAGTTTTAATCCACATACTATACTGTCAGTTCCCCTCATAATAGCTCAGGCCAAATCCTACATTACTAATGCTGACCAAGTTTCAACCACATTGTCCAAAACAGAAAATAACAATTGTATGGGGTTAGGTAAAATACCTGGATATTTTCTGGTTAACTTAAAGCATTACAGTCTACTTCTAAATTTATTCAATTAAATTCTCTCTACAGGATTATTACCTGAAGAATAGAGAAATGCTATAGTCATTCTCCTCCATGAAGGTGGTCCATTCACTGACCTAACATCTTGGATAATGAATTGCGATCTAGTTTTAATCCACATACTATACTGTCAGTCCCCCTCATAATAGCTCAGGCCAAATCCTACATTACCAATGCTGACCAAGTTTCAACCACATTGTCCAAAACAGAAAATGACAATTGTATGGGGTTAGGTAAAATACCTGGATATTTTCTGGTTAACAAAGCATTACATAGTCTACTTCTAAATTTATTCAATTAAATTCTCTCTACAGGATTATTACCTGAAGAATAGAGAAATGCTATAGTCATTCTCCTCCATGAAGGTGGTCCATTCACTGACCCAGCAAACTAAAGACCCATCTGTCTCACTAGCCTTTCCTGTAAATCCATGGAATGAATTATTGTAGAAATAATCATTAAGGTTATAACATGATCTGATTGTATATCCTTTGCAGGTCAGCTTTTGTCTAGGGTATACCTTATTAATCATGTTAGCTTGTTTGAAAAAGTCACCAAAGCCTCAGATGATGGACATCCACTTTCACTGCTTATCTGGACTTAGCTAAAGCATTTGAAACTATTCTCCACTCCAGTATCATAAATAAATTAATGTGCTAGGCTAACTGCCCTTTGTGGGCCATTTTAAACCTAGCCAATTAACCATTTGAGAATCAAACCCTGCACCTTGTGTCTATACATTATGCCAATCCCAAATCCTCTTAAAGTTTCTCTAGACTGTTAGTTCAGTGAGGCCAGCAGTATGTAAGGTCATATTTTCCACAACTCTATATACAACCCACATACACGCACAAGTTGACTGCTGTGAGATTAGAACCCCCCCCCCACCTATCTAGTTACATAATTTAGAGGATACACTACTTTGCACAAGTGTTGCTGCAGAAGTCTAGGATGTCTTCATTTGAATGTTAGAGACATTAGTGGGAAACTGCTTCTATGGGAAACTTAAATTACCGAGACTCTGCTGCAGAGATATTAACAGAATAAAAAGCCTTCATGACATCTAAGAAGGCTACCATAAACACAAAGTTTTTATCTAAAGTGGTATAAATCCTATTTTTGAGCTTAGCCAAAATACTCTCATTGCTGTGACTTGAATGGAGACCACATAAACAAGGGCAGATTGCTTCCTGTTTTTAAGGTAATTTATGATTTAGCCACAGACATTTTTTTCACTATTTCTGACAGGTGGTTCAGCAACAAAATGGGTGCATAATTAACTGTGCCTAGTTTACTGACAGTCTAGAAACAGGTTTTACAGTAAACATTTTCTATTGTGCAGGAAAAATGAATGTAAGAATAGAGTTAATCACCATGAGATGGTATGAAAAATCATCAGTTTCAAGTTTATTTTATTGAAATTGACTCTTCCTCACCTGTACTAGGGGTATGCTTATTCCTTAGTGTATATTTCTTTCATGTCCTGAGCAACTGAACATTTAGGGTAAGTATGGGAGGTACCCCATTTAATTTTGGTAGTACCCTTTTACAACAACTCTGAATATTCTCAAAATGTTTGGACAAAATTACCATTTTAACGCTGAAGTAATCAACAGGGATAGTCTAGGTTGCTATCCACATCTCCCAAAAGATAGCTCTTCCAAATACTTGTGCACAGCATGCTATCTAACGCACTGCATTATTTTCTTTGACAGGTTTAGCAAACTTTATTAAGTCCATCATGGGTTTCTAGATAATGTAATCTGAGTTCACAAACATCTTTCATAATTTTATAATTTTAGGTTATTTAATTTATTATTCTTTAGTATTCTGACCATCCCCACCAAACCCTACATATTGCTGCCCTCTTCTAGTTTTACTCTCACACATTTGCTTCACCATGTTTCTGGGCTGAGACCTTCCTTATGGTGTGTGGTTTTCTGGTTAGACAGTAAAAGGAAAAGAGTCATTGTGATAGTTACTGGTGATCCTGCCATAAGATAGGCATTTTCTCACCATAGGTATGTATGCTAACTTCTCTGCATGAACTTTGTAAGGGCAGCAGTCTACATCTGGAATCATTTTGGAAAATGGCTGGGATTTACCATCAACCACCACTTGGATTTTGTTCCACTGTACCTCATAACATATTCTTCCACTCTGGGAAAAGGACATCAACTCACCAGCTACTTAATCCTACTAGCATGAGTGGCTCTTTCACACTTAGGAAGGAATTAAAATCTGGGTAAATGGTGACATAGAGTGTGTAACCTCTATCAATGTCTCAGAGTCATTCTTGATTCCAGATTTAGTTGTGTTCTGCAGTAATTTAATTAGGCAAGCTTCTGCATTTATAATTATGTGTTAATAATAATTGCACTTTGTTTTTACCAAGAGATTCCTGGTGTTCCCTTTCCTGCTTCTGTTTCCCCACATATAGAGTATTTACTATAGATTGCTGCTTATGAAAAAATGAATCCATATTATTCTTTGATTAAGCCTATAAAAACGAGTCTCTAGCATATCACTCATATAACTTGCAGGAAATTCAAGGAGCTATTATTTCATTGAACGAATGGTATTTGAAATTAATATGGTACATTTTATCAAGATCCACTGAAGTAATTTCTATTTCAATGAAAATGAAGAGGAAAACAATAGCAAAACTAATGCCTTGATTGAAGGAGTACAAGTGGGCCTATGTCAATTTGTCAAAGGACGAAATTGTTGAAACCCACACGGTTGAGACTATATGGTCGGCAATTTGATGTGTCAAACCTTCTGACTGTGATCTCAGTACAGTAGGAATTTAGGTTCATAGGTTCATAGTTTGGTACTAGGCTGTCAGCCCTAGGGCCTATACAAGCCTAGCCATAACAATTCCTTGGCTATTTCTTCCCACACTATTTACTTCCCTGGACCCCTGTCTAGCAGGGCGACTGACGTGATCCCCTGGGTGAATTTCCTTTCTCCATTCCAATCATCAAGGTTCCTTTTGAAGAGGGCCAACGAGGCACTCTGCTTGACAGGAACTTATGAGGGGAATTTGTCCTTTTCACCACTGTAGTGCAATCTTGGTATAAATAATTTTCAGGAGATTTGGTAGGGTGCAGGGGGGGGCTTGCTCCCCCTGCAAAAACGTTTGTGATGTTGGTGGGTGCTGTATGTATTTATGTTAGTTTTTAGATTAACTGCATTGTCGACCATATGATCTCAACCATATGGGTTTCGACAATGTGGTTTTCAATAAATTGACATAGATCCATACAAGCCCCTCCCACACCACACACCTACACATGCAGTGTGATTTGCATCTGCACCCCCTACTTAACATTAACCTCAGGGCAGGTAGAGTATATTTTGGCAATACTACTCATTGCTTCTCTAGTTGCCAGTGGAGTGTCTGAATGCTGACTGAGGAGGCATGGAAGAGATAATAAAGTGAGAAACAATGTCAGAGTTCAGAAATGTATAGCACAGACCTAGGACATTTTTATGAAGGCTAGGTAAAATATAAACCATTGGCTAAATATGCCTTACCGCTTTTCTTGACTTGCTATGGGAAAGGGCAAACTCTGTCGGTGAATGCCAGCTCTACAGTGAGACTTAAAGCCCTACCTGTGACCCAGGCAGACTGTGCTTGATTAGCAGATCTGGCTTACAATGGAGCTAGCATGAGAGAGGATACATGGCATGTTGTTTTTCACATGGGAGATGGGTTAATAACTATTCCCTTATTGACAGGATGCTGACAAGGACATAAAGCACCACTAAGGCTGATGGTATGACAGCCTCCCCAGCCAGCTGCTGCCCTCACTGGGGAATATCCAGGATGGGGGAATGAACAGGCTTGGCTGATAAGGAGAGTGCTATAGGATATCAACCCTCTTTACTCATATCTGCAATTTTTTCTCAACTTTAGTTTTTGTTCACCCTGGTAGTATCTAACTTCACACAGACTTAATGACCCTGTGCTTCTAAGCATGTTCAACCTCATAGGTTCCTGTCTGGCTCACTTTGCTTCCCTGCCCCCCTAAATTCCCTAGCCATCCCGAAGGTCATTACTTGTATTCCCTTTAGTCTCCTTCCACCTTTCAACACTAATTTACTCCTTCTTAAAGGCAAACACCTTACTAATAATAATCCTCTAAAGCACATACTAAACCAATATCTTACAATTCTTATACCTATCATCTCATTCTACTATGATTTGTTTTCTACTGAAGCTATATCTTAGAACATTCTTGTCAATTTTAAGTACAATTTTCTCCTACACTAAAACAACAATTACAGTAGTGTATACTACAATGTCTTCTCATAAAACTCTTTCCCTCCTGTTTCACTCAATAAACTTAGCTCTTATTATTCTCTCTTATCTTTATTAACTCATATAGTCCATGTATTATCCATCTCTTTATTCTTACCCGTTTCTATCATGCTTCACTTAGCCGTTGTTGGCCTCCTGTTTCGTGCTTTAGCTCACGTCACAAGCTATCACAATCCCCACACTTTCATCTATTATTCTACTGTCACCAATGGATTTCCCAGCATTAACAATACCATACCTAACCTTCTAGTTTCACTGGCTTTACTAACATACCATTTCTATACTTGTTGAAAGTAAAAAGCAGAAAGGTGGCCAAAATCACCAAAACGGCAAAAAAAAAGCAATATCAAAAATAATAAACCACTGGCCCAGCCATTAGAATACTTTCAAGCCACTTAGGACTCTTCATCAGTGTTACAAATGAAAAACATTTAATTCCTATTTAGGTTCATAGATTCATAGGTTGGTACTGGGCTATCTGCCTGAAGGCATATATTAGCCCAGCCACGTTGTGTGGTATTCACCGCCCCTTTAGTAGTTCCCTAGACCCTTGTACTAGCAGCTAGTACCCTTGGCCCCTATCTAGTAGTGCTGTTGGTGTGATCCCCGGTGTGAACTTTCTGTTACCCATCCACTCATCAAGGTTCCTCTTGAAGAGTGATAGTGAGGGGCTCTGTCTTATGTAGATCGGGACCCTGTTCCATAGTAAGGGAAGTCTCTGCAAAGGAATCTATCCCTCCAGCATGTTCTATTCATTGTTGTGTTGAGGTTTATATCCCTAGAGCGTGTAGCTCGAGTAGATTTGGTTTTGCTAAGATGGAGCATGTTCAACAATTCTGGGTTGGACATGGCTCTGTACGTTAGACAGAGATCGCCTCTGAGAAAGTGGTATGCAACAGAGAACAGTCTTAGCTTTTTCAATCATGCTGCATAGGGCAACTGTTTGAGGCCAGTAATCCTCTTGGTTAGGTACCTTTGTGGTCTCTCCAGCTGCTGGAGATGTCTAGCCAAGTACATTCCAATTGGTGCACTGTACTCAATAATGGGTCTGATGAGGGAAGAGTAGAGGGGCACCATTACATCCTTAGATCTTGATGTGAACCCTTTCATGATCAGACGGGTCACATAGAAGGATTTTCTAACCACTTTGGCAACATGGTTATCAAAGGAAAGCTGACTATCTACTTGGGTCCCTAGATCCCTTATTTCTTCTTCAGATTTCAGGGGATTATCTCCTATGTTGTAGTTTGCGGGCACTCTGGTTTTTCCAAAGGGGATTACTACACATTTAAAACCAAATCCAGCCTATACCTAGATAACAAAACTTTGTTTTTATTTCAAAAGTGGTTTAACACTATTTTTTACATTAAGTCTAGGTAGTTTGTTTTCTCTGAAGAAATTAATCCACTTATATTCAATTGAATGACCAAAACAAGCTCATCAAGGAAGAGCAAACCTGCCTGGTGGACAACTGCCATTAATAGGCTTTACAATAAGAGGAAGAAATTGCTATCTAAGAGTAAGAGGAAGCGAGCCCTAAACTGGAATCACTCCCTCATCAGCTTAAACAAGCAGATAAGACTTCTTGTAAAGTCCTACAAAGCAAACTATGAATCCAAATTAGCTTCCTTAAATAAAGACAACCATAAGGCATTTTTAGTTACATCCATAGCCTAAAAGGAAAGGTGCAGATTTGTGCAGAACTGGTAGTTAATGATAACACATATACCGAGCCTGTGGATATAGCTAACCTGTTGGCTGACAGGTTCTGTGAAAACTTCACTCCCCTGTCCCCTTCACATGTACCCCATGACATCCCTGCCACCTGCCCCTCCCTTGTATCTCTAAAGAGCAGGTCATTAACGCCCTGTCTAAGGCCAGGAACACAGCATCTATGGAACTTGATAACATCCCAGACTGCATCCTACATGGACTACAACAAGAATTAGCAACACCATTGGGTACTTTTTTCAATCACAGTCTAAGCATCTGCTTCATCCCAGCTGAATGAAATTGGCCACCGTTATTCCATTGCACAAGGGTGGTACTTCCACTGACCCCGGGAACTATAGACCTTTTAGCCTGACTAGTCTTATCTGCAAAGCCATGGAGCAAATCATCATGGACTTTATCAACAAAGATATAGGTAATCTCCAAACACTTGACCCTACTCAGTTTGCATTGGTCAAAGGGAGATTGTGCCTGTTAAACTTGTTGGACTATTTTGAGACAGTCACCAAGGCCATGGATGAGAGGAAATATGTGCTTGCAGCCTACCTAGCCTTAGCCAAAGCATTTGGCACTGTTTCCCACTCAGGCATCATTGACAAACTCACCCAGCTAGCTATAACCCTTATATCATTAGATGGGTCACTAACTGGCTCACTGATAGAGCCCATATAGTCAAAATAGGGGAATCGACCTCCAACAGCATGACTGTAGCCAGTGGTGTTCCACAGGCATCAGTCCTGGGACCTCTACTGTTTGGAATCTATTTCTCTGAAGTACAAGCAAAAACTAAAGGTCTGTGGCTGACAAAATTTGCTGATGACTGCAAACTGGGAGCGGTCATAGAATATCCAAATGATGTCAACATCCAACAAGAGGGTCTTACACAACAAATGATTGATGCCAAAGTCATGGCCTTAAACTCAGTGCAAAAAATGTATTATCACCCCTCGTTTCAATTTTTGATGTCAGCCAGAAGTGCACTTCACAACACCCATAATGTACCCAGTAATGATCCCTTCTGCAATTTGTATGATGTTACATGTACTGGTAGCATATTTAAATATGATTGTAGATTCTTTTTATAAGACCTGTTGCTCCTACTATTATTGGAACTATCCGGGTATCTTTCTTCCACATTGCCCTAATTTCTGCTTGCAAATCCTGATATTTTATGGCTTTGTGTCTCTCTGTACACAAGACACTGTAGTCACTGGGTGTGGTGATTGCAATGATCAATGATACTTTTATCTTCTTTTCATGGACCACTGCATCTGGTTTTCTTGTATCTATCTTTTGAACTGTTGGTAATGGGTGATCCTGTGTGATGTAGACTTCATCATTTTCTATGATGCTTTGTGGCTCATGTTTCCAGTGTTTTTCAGCCACTTCAGTACCATAATGTTTGCACAATCCCCATTGCAACAGTCTTGCCACATTACTATGCCTTTCAGGATACAGTATTTTTTCCACTAGTATGTCACAACCAGCAACAAGGGGTTCAACTGTTTCCAGTTCTGTTTTACAAAACCTATATTTGCCTGTTTCTGTCACATGTTCAATGGACTTTGTAAACCAACATGTACGTAGCCCACTATCTTGAGCCACCAGCATTAACCTTTCATCTTTTGGTTTGAATTTGCCTCTCCTTATTCATTCATACATTCAATCCTGATCAACATTAGGTTCTTCTAGAAGTTTTCTATACTTGCAACTGTATTTATGCATTTTCCATATTTCTTGACTTCTCATCTGATCCTTCACCTTATATTCTTTCTTTTTTTTTTGGCATATTCAGTTACTGCTTCATTTTTATCTACTTCTGGTTTGATTTCCGTTCCTGTTTGAAACTGATATACTTCTGCTAGACCAAGCAGGAAAGTCATCTTAGATTTATTCTCCTCGTGTTTCAAAACTTTCACTAAGTTTGGTTCTTGTGAGGTCAGTAGATATGTGTGCAGTCCCACAATTGCAGATCTATATATGCAATCAATTTTGTAATCAATCCATGTAATCAATGTCATCAATCCATGACTGAATTTTCTTCAATTTCAAGGAGGCCCATACCTCCTTTGGAACCGGGAATATATAATCTTGGTATACACTGATTTTTATAAATCATTTGATGAGCATGAAGCATCTTTCTTGTTTTCCTGTCTAATCTATCCAACGTTTATCCAAGAGCAAATTGGTTTCTAGATTGAATTTTGTTCCTAGATGTCAACGCTGTTTTCAGAATTAATTTAAGTCTTCTAAAATATTCCTTACTTTTATTCGCATTTGTTCATGTTTTATTGTCGATCCTTTATCAATTCCCAAATATTTATACACTCCCTCTTGCTCAAATTCTTTTTTATCACATTCTTGTCCCAAACTCATGTTTTCTTGGTGCTGCAGGTTTTCTGCTTTAAAGGTTGCTTTGGCACATTTATCAAGACCAAATGAAATCCTTATATCATCTGAAAATTTTTGACTACTTGCAGTTGTGCTTTCAGTTCCTTATCTGATGAGCTATACAGTTTTAAATCATTGACAAAGAGAAGATAATTCTTTACACTTTGTTGTTTTCTAGGAGACAAATTACTGCCATGACATAATCTGTTAAGTAGACAACTTAATGGGTTAAGGACAAGACAGAATAGCAGTGGTGACAGGGAATCACCTTGAAATATCCCTCTTTGAATTTTTATCCCTGGAATAATAATTTGCCCTTTATCATGTCTTAATTACAAAGTGGTCTGCCACTTGGTTCATGGCCACTGTAATGTAATTGATCAATGTAGGGTGTATCTTATACATTTGTTGTAGTCATTCCATGCCATACTTAGATTCTCCCCTTTTTTACAGTTTTCCATTATGACTTTATTTAGCAACAATTGATTGTTCCATATGACTTTCTTTTATTACCATTTTGCTCTATTGCCATGATTGAATTTTCTTTTAAATGACTATAAACTCTGTCAGCATCAATTCTGGTGTATAGTTTATACGTCATTGGATGGCAAGTTATTGGTGTATAATTTTTAGGATAATTTGCAGGTTCACTCTTAAGCAGGAGCATTGTTTTTTCTGTTGTTAACCAGGTTGGTGTCTGCTTAGGGTGCACATATAAATAGTTCTTATTCATGGATAAATCTTTGTGCAAAGCTGTTAATACTTTTAGACAGAAGTTTGGTACTGCATCTGGGCCTGGGGCTTTCCAATTGAAGGCTTTTCTTAACTTTATTTCAGTCTCTCTGATCGTTACTTCATCCCATTTCATATCCTGTACCTTTGAACTTCTTATTTTTTCTTTTACTTCTTCTATTCATTTAGCATATTTGTTATGTTCCACAGAATCTTTGTAGATATTTCTCCAAAATGTATCTGTTTCTTTTTTTTTGGGGAGTCTTTCAATTTCTTTTGCTTTGTTTCCCAATTCTCTATAGAACTTTTGAAGTAATCAGTAAAGTGCTTATTGTGTACTTTTCCTTTATATTTACCTGTGTATCTTCTAAGTTTTTCTGCTGAGAGTTTTAGTTTGCTATTTGGAATAGTGCAAGATAGATCCTGATCCGTTATAATACTGAGCATTGCTTTTATTACATCTATCTTTCTGAGTATTTTTGTTGATCTGTTCCCTTTTCTATACTCTTCTAACAGTGACACTCCCTGTCCTAATTGCTTTATAGTTGTTACCTAGCTGGGTGAGTTTGCCAATGATGTGTGAGTGAGAAATAGTGTCAAAAACCTTGGCTGAGTCTAAGTAGACTATATGCACAGATTTCCCCTCATCCAGTGCATTGATGACTGTCTTGAAGAAGTCTACCAGGTTTAACGGGCATGATCTCCCTTTGACAAATCCAAACTGAGTAGGGTCAAGTGTTTGAAGATTACCTATATCTTTGTTGATAAGGTCCATGATGATTCACTCCATGGCCTTGCAGATGAGGCTAGTCAGGCTAATAGGTCTATAGTTCCCGGGGTTAGTGGAAGCACCAAATTTGTGAAAGGGAATAACGGTGGTCATTTTCCATTCAGCTGGGATGAATCTGGTGCATAGACTATGATTGAAAAGAGTACCCAATGGTATTGTTAATTCTTATTGGAGCCCATGTAGGATGCAGCCTGGGATGTTATCAGATCCCAAAGATGCTGTGTTTTTGGCCTTAGAGAGGGCATTTACAACCTGCTCTTTAGCGATACAAGGTAGGGGACAGGTGGTAGGGATGTTATGGAGTACGTGTGGCATGGACAGGGGAGTGAGTTCTTCACAGAACCTGTCGGCCAAAAGGTTAGCTATGTCCACAGGATAAGTATATGTGGTATCATTAATTACCAGTTCGGCACAAATCTGGGCCTTTCCTTTTAGGTTACGGATGTAACTAAAGAACACCTTATGGTTGTCATTAGTTGAAGAAGCTAATTTGGATTTGTAGTTTGCTTTGGAGGACTTCGCAAGAAGTCTTATTTGCTTGTTTACGCTGAGGAAGGAGTGTTTCCAGTTTAAGTCTCACTCCCTCTTACTCTTAGACAGCAATTTATTCCTGTTATTGTAAAGCCTGTTAATGGCAGATGTCCACCAGGCAGGTTTGCTCTTTCTTGATGAGCTTGTTTTGGTGCTATCTGTTATGGTTGAGTCGATGCAGTTATACAGGTGTTTGTATAAAGCATTGGTGTAAAACTTTGTATAGGTGCCACTTCCATCTGAGGGGGCAGGTGCAGTTAAGCTATTTATACCATCCTGTAAGAGGCTATAATCTGCTATTGAAAAGTTTTTTAGTTTAGTTGCTATGGGGGGGGGGGGGCAGATTTGACAGTTACTTCTAATGAGACTGATTTGTGGTCAGATCTCACCAGGGAAGACCTCACAGTGGGGGTGCTGCAGTGGTCCAACCAAAATGAAAAGAGATATTGCCAGCCCAGCTGTCTGGAATTTGTAAATAATCATATGTCATGTCTGACTATCAACATGATTCATATGCTTGTGTTACCAATGTACTAGAACTGTATGTCATATAAGATGGTTTGTTAAAGACATATGTGCTGAAGAGGTATTTTACAAAGTGCTGTTTAAAGATGTAACCACAGCATGCCTTACTGAATAAGAACAGAAATGTACCTGCATTATTCTTACTGTTTAGATGTATAAATTTAACAATGGAAACTAATGCACAAGAGGTAACTTCAGAAAAATACCTGAAATTAAATTACCTTATGGCCACATAATAAAAGAATGTTATTTTCAGTTTCAGTGCAGTAACATATAATGTCTTGAACTAAAGGTTTTCTGTATTGTCTTGGAAGTGTTTTATTGTTTTATGACTTCCAGGATCTGCCTTAGATCTAAGAAAAGCCCTTGTCTATGTATTTTCACCGGTAGATGCTAAATGCTACCAAGCTGCATCACTGGGGTTTTCACCTGAGATAGAGTCAGATGACAAGAAATTATGTCATTCCATAAGCTATCCCAGCAGTAATATTTGGGATATTAATTTGGGAAGTCTCTTAGTGAGAGACTGTATTCTGTATTTTGTCTTTGACCTGCCAACATCAAGATCCACTCACCACATCTGCATTGCTTGCTCTGAAGTAAGTTATTAGGGTACAGTAATTCTCTTAGATACAGTCAGGAATATAGCAAAGCTTAGCTTAGATGTTTTTCTTTATGTATTTGAAATTGTCCTGCAATGTTGTTTTAAATATTTCCTGAGATTTTAAACTCTGATGCAACTAAGTATATACTGAGTATTTTCTTGTTCTTTTATTATTTATTATTAAATATATTTAAACATTTCATTGTGGCTGATCTATCTAGAGATATTTAAGTTCTGGGAGTACTTGCATATTTGTTTGGTGACACTGTGTGGGCCACTCCTAATAGCCTTGCTCTTGGTCAGAATACCATTTGTAGTAACAGTAACATTACACAGTAAGATTGGACATTCTTTGTTAAGGGCCTTAAAGCAGCTGATAAGGAGTGACTGGTGGCAGGGAAAACTACCTTACCTTATAGTCTGTGCAGAACAGGGGATAGCAAGTAAACCTGTGCCAGCCTTTCCCAGGTGTGTGTGTGTGTGTGTGTGTGTGTGTGTGTGTGTGTGTGTGTGTGTGTGTGTGTGTGTGTGTGTGTGTCAGCTACTTGGGCAGGGACACAAAGTGCTGGTTGGACAGAGAGGCTGCTGGAGGTCTTGGCTTGGTCACACAGATGAGATCTCAACTCTATAGCTGTGCCAGTGGGGAGTGCTATTGGGGATCAGGAGAAAGAGGGAGAATCCAGCCCCGGATTGACTGTGATCTCTGTATGCTCTTAAAGGAAATTGCACTTAATGCAGAGAGCTGCATCTGGAAATACTGTGTGTGTGCATGTCATCCTCCCAATGTATGTCCCCCATTGGTTCTAGTAGTGAGGATTGAGGGTCCTTGATTACTGGGCCAGAGGTGAGGCATCACATATATTGGTGGCAGTGGTGGGATATCCACATATTAGGATTCAGTGCTGTGGATATTGAATTTCTGTAGTCTGTAAACAGTAGTCACTAAAGACTGTGTTTGTACTCTTAATCAGCCACACAGTGAACATTCAGAGTTTCATATCACAATTTTTATTTTTTTGTTAGCTTAGTCAGGGAGAGCAGGCAGGGATGTCAGCAGCGGAGTATGGCAAGCTGACAAGGAGCCAGTTGGCTGAGATGTGCCAAGACAAAGGATTAGTGCATGCCAACCTGACTAAAGCAGAGATGATTGCAGCCTTAGTTACAGCTGCGTCACAGACCAGCATCCAGGAGGATAACCGGACTGGCCTTGATGATGTACAACTCTCAGGAAATGGACAGTTCAACCTTTCAACAGAGGACTTAAAAAATGTGTTGGGAGTTAAAGAGTCTTGAACTGGAGGCCAAACATTTGGAAATAGAATCAGCAGAGAGACTGAGACATCTGGAGGCTGAAGAAAATGAGAAACTGAGATGTCTAGAAACTGAGGAAAATGACAGGCAGATGCAACATAAAAAGGAGATGCTGACTCTTCACCAGGGTCATGGAGGTAATATGTGAGGGAATAACTGAACCCTAGAAGCAACAAAGGTCAGTGAATTTCTTCCACAATTTAGAGAAGGTGATAATTTTGACAGTTTTATATATATTTTTAAAAGGGTATATAAACAATATAATGCTGATCAAGGGCTCTGACCCCCCTTACTCCATGGTAAAGCTGTAACTGCTATTTCTAAATTATCTGATACTGATTGCTTAAATTGTTATACAGTTAAAAATTGTTTGTTAGAGTGTTTTAAGTTAACACTTGAAGCTTATAGTAAAAAGTTTCATGAGCATAGATGCAAGGCAGATGAAAGTGTGTGTGAATATATTGCTGATTTAAGCACATTTTCAAAGATGGCTGAGTGGGTGTCAGATCACCACTTATAAAGGGCTGGCAGACCTTTTGGTGAGGGAACAAACCCTTAGCATTCTGCCTGAGGACATGAGAATCTGGTTTGTGGATAGAGGATGTAACACAGCAGATGAGTTGGGAAAAAAGAGAAACCTATACCTAGCAAGCAGGGCATCACTGCACAGGAAAGGGATACCCAGTGCTGTTCATGGGTCTAAGGGAACCCATGGTGGCCAGCCTAAACCTCCCCATCAGAGTCTGCCCAGTAGCAGGGGAAGCCACTAGTTCAGGTACATGGCCAGGATCAAGGCATAAATGTTTTAAATGCAACCAGTGGGGCCATGTAGCATATAGATGTCCATAGAGGCAAGGTGGGGAGAAAAAGGTGGAAGAGCCAGTAAGTGGGAATGCCAGAATGCCAGAAGTAAGTTGTCTGGAGACAACAAGGGTGCCAAACTACCAGAAAAGGTTATATCCTATCTTAGTAGATGGGAAACAGGCCACTGCTAAGAGAGAGACACACAGTCTCTGACCTAACCATTGTGAAGCCTGCAATGGTTAAAAAGGAGCACTACTTGCTTGGGCAGTCTACTCTAGTCAGAGCTTTAGGAGGGACCCCATAACAAATACTTTTGGCTAGGGTTCACCTTGAATGGGAGGGTGGAAAAGAAAGCAAGCAAGTAGGTGTGTTTGAGGATATCCCTACAGATATCCTGATAGGGAATGATTTTGATAATGTCGTATCCTGTTTGCAAGCAGTTACATGCAGTCAGGCTTGAAGAGACGTATGTGGGTCTGGTAGCCTGGGAGGACCCAGACAGACTGCAGACCTGAAGCCAGGACTGGTGTGGTGGTTACTTCAGACAGGGAGCTGCCCTGTAGCAGTAATACTGAAGGTGAGCCACAACTGCTGCTGGGTACCGGTGTTCCCTTGGACAGAGTGACTGCAAGAGCAGAGGTGAGTAGTAGTACCCAGGCTGACAGTGAAGCACTGCTGTAAGAGGATACCAGACTTCCTGTGGAAGGGGAGCTGGGAAGGGTTACCAAGGAGAGTTGGGATAGTCTCAGCTTTCAGACCCTACACTACAAGGCCTGAGGGAGGTAGCCAGTGCAGCACCTGATTGTCAAGGAAAAGGGACATCTGTATATTGGGACAAAGGGTTACTGTACAGAGAGTGGACCCCTGAGGCAGGGCTAGAGGGTAAGAGAATACAGCAGTAGGTAGTGCCCAGAGCCTTCCAGTGACACTTCTAACCATAGCCCATGACATTTTCTTTGCAGGTCATATGGGCATAAAGCATACAAACAGACATATTATGCAGACCTTTTATTGGCCTGGGATTTCCAGTGATATAACAGGGTACTGCAGGACCTGTGAGCAGTGCCAAAAAGTAGGCAAGGCAGGATACAAAGTCAAGGCTCCTTTGATGCCTTTGCCTGTAATTGAGGAGCCATTTCAAAGGTTAGTTATGGATATTGTGGGCCTCTGAGTACTCCAAGTTCCACAGGGAAAAGTGTATCCTAGTGGTAGTAGATTATGCTACCAGATACCCTGAGGCAGTGGCTCTGTCCTCCATTGAGGCAGAAAAGTTGGCAAATGCTTTGTTAGAGATTTTCAGCAGGGTAGGTTTCCCAGAAGAAATGCTGACTGACAGAGATGCTAGTTTCATGTCAGACCTGCTGGCTTGTCTGTGGAAGCACTGTGGGGTGACGCACCTAAAGAGCACCTCCTACCATCCCCAAACTAATGGTCTTGTTGAGAGATTAAACTCTACACTAGAGACCATGCTGTAGGCATTTGCAGACCAGTGTAAGAGGGAGTGGGACAAATATTTGCCTCATCTGTTGTTTGCTTAGAGGGAGGTGCCAAAGGAATCCACTGGTTTTTCACCCTTTGAGTTACTGCATGGACATAGAGTGAGGGGACCTCTAGATTTGATTCGTGATGAGTAGGAGGATGAGAGCGAATCCCACAAAGAGTCTTTTGTGGCATATGTCCTAAACATCAAAAAGTGAACTCCTGCATGGCAGGCAAATGCACGGCTCCAGGCATAAACTTGTTCAAACAAAAACAGAACGAGCCAGCATACAGTGACCTGAAACAGTTTATTGGTAAAAAAACATAAAAAGCAGCAAAAGACTCAGACCGGTTTCGGCCAGACTAAATCACAGCCTTCATCAGTGTAAAGAAAAAACATCAATTGCTGAACCTTAAGTAGACCCATCTGTAATCTCATTGGTTGTAGCTAAAAATATTAATTCAGACCAGGTGGGAATAATCTACCCAGTTTCACAATCCATTTTTTCTCTTTAGTATTTAAAATGGAATGCCACCCTGTCTTATTTGATCTATTCCCTTGTATAATATCAATAATCATAAAAGAAAACTTTGCAGATGTATGAACCAAATGATGTTTATAAAGTGCATTGTTGGCCTTCTTATTTTTGATATTACTAATGTGCTCAGAAATTTTATGAAAGAGTTATTGACTCGGAAATAGACACCGTTACTAAACTGGTTGATAATGTGAGGCCCTTTGAAGGGGAAACCTTCTTTAACAAACAATTGAATAAGGTAGCAACAGATCTCAAAATTCTAGAGGAGCAGTTACGGACCAAGAAAATTAAGAAATTTCAGAGGGATCAGGGTGACTATCAGAGTGCCAATCCTTTTGTACATTATACCAAACAGATTAGATTGATAGCTGTGATTTAGTCTGGTCAAAACCGGTCTGTGTCTTTTGCTGCTTTTTATGTTTTTTTACCAATAAACTGTTTCAGGTCACTGTATGCTGGCTCGTTCTGTTTTTGTTTGAACAAGTTTATGCCTGGAGCCGTGCATTTGCCTGCCATGCAAGAGTTCACTTTTTGATGTTACACTTCCTCCTTCTTCCTGCTGGGGGCCGTTGATCCTGTTACTGACTGCAGTTATTCTGCAGTCTTATACCCATCTATATGTTATTCCAATTTTGGATATACTTTTGCATTCACATTGGTTCTGCCTTTGGCAAATAAGGTTTTTATTGAGACTGTTGGTTCAGCGTCCTTTTTTTTCCTGGTTTAACCATCAAAGGTTACGATAAAGCCATTTGCAGCGTCACGCAACTGTCTTCAGCTTTTTCCATCCACGTGGAGCTTTGATGAGCGTGCAGGAGCTGTTAGCATCTTTTTGGCTGATATGCTGGTTATTTCTGAATCTGTGTTTACAGACTCTTAATATCTGAGGATTTTTCGACGCTTTGGATAGTTTGTTCAACAAATTTCTTGCCACCCTTCAAGAATATTTGGCTTATTCACTTTGTGGAGAAAGGTACTGTTTTTTCTATTTTCTTGTCAACACTGAGGTACAGGGTCTGTATCAGGACTTTTGACGGGTTTTTACCATTCTAGTGGTATGGACGACACAATCTAGCATTTTACCAACAGTATTTTGGGTTGTGTGGTTTTGACCAATGTTATATTTGTGCATATAGCCTTCATTTCATACTGCTCTTGCCTACGCATAGGTTTTACAATATGCGTGGGTGTTTTGGTCAACATTATCAGTAATGAACAGGTCGTTTTGTTCGGTTTTGATATTTTGTGTGAACCAACCTCTATTTTCACCATATTTTGTACTTTCAACTATATAAGGATTAAGCGACCTACTGGAAGGGACTGCAAACTTCTTTATTCGGGATCTATGGATTAGTATGAGAAGGCCAAGTTAAGTACAAGAGTGAGTGTACTCAGGTACTTTTTTCTCCCATTTGCAATTGCGTTTTATGAAAGAACTGGCCAAATTAGATTTTGGGACTTGTCTTCATCACCATTACTTTGTGGAATTATTTATAGGACTATTCTACATATTATGATTTGTCGCTGAAAGTTTATTGTGGTTTTGGACTCTAATTGTAATTATATTATATTTCCTTTGTATAAAATAGTCATACATATTTTTTTCTACATACTTCTGGAAGCATTTTTTTACTAATTGTTGTCATTATTGGGGTTGACAAAAGTAGGTACTACTTTTTTATCAACATTATTATTGTCCTTTGTTTTGGACATATTCCAATAACATACAATCAGGTCCCAGCAAGTTTGCTGAATGGGTTAATCCCTCTTGTTCCAACAAATTCTTCAGTAATTGCATTTCGGTCTGTCTATACAGTTTCTAAGTCTGTATTATCAAAAGGTTTTTCTTTACACCATCATTTTTGTATAGGGAGATTGATGCTTTGATTTTTAGTCAATTTGCATCCAATTTTATTACATTGTTGCATCACTTTACTCTTTATACTTTATTTTTTGTGCATTACAGGTTGGCTCTATACCAGGGGGTTTCACAGACCAGCAATATTGGTTTACATTGACCATAACAAATTGTTTTTTATACATCATATTTGAATATATTGTTGGATTGATGGTGTCTGTTATCTATAGACACTTAAGAGTTGGGTGTTGTTGTATTGACCCAGTGGTCAGTTATTTTCCTGTTTCAGTATATTGTTCTATGTCATTGGCCTTATATTTGCTTGTGCAATAATTATCCTACATATTTAAGGGGCGCAGCCGCAACGTAATAAATATTTGTTTAGAGCTGTTATTGTTCCTTTAATAATTTTATTTAGTAGCTGGTGTAGTCTTGTACTATTATTGTCAGCATTTATTTTTAAGAATGGATCTTTCTAGCTTTGTTACAGGATTATCTGCAGATAGGGAAGACCTCAGAGCATTTGGCCTGGGTTCTCTCTCGCAAGAAAACTCCAGTGTTATGGAACAATCTAATCCTGAATCTATCTGTGCACTAGCATTTGAACAACTTCACAAACATCTTAGATCACTTAGATCGAACATATGGCATTCAAAATTATTTAAGGCCTATATGGCCAAGGGGATTACCCCCAGGGGCCTAAGAATACGTATTCAACCCCATGTGGGGTCTGCTGATCAGGAACTTACTGACCAGTGGTTATCAATACAACAACAGGCTACTATGTCCTTTGTGGATGCTCTATCTAAGTTTTATGAAAGAGTTATTGACTCGGAAATAGACACCATTACTAAACTGGTTGATAATGTGAGGCCCTTTGAAGGGGAAACCTTCTTTAACAAACAATTGAATAAGGTAGCGACAGATCTCAAAATTCTAGAGGAGCAGTTACGGACCAAGAAAATTAAGAAATTTCAGAGGGATCAGGGTGACTATCAGAGTGCCAATCCTTTTGTACATTATACCAAACAGGTTAGATTTACACCCAATTCCACAAGGACTCCTAAAAGAAAAAGACCTCGTTCTATCCCGAAAAAATCAAGCCTAGTCTCTGGCTCTTCAACTGAGGATATCTCATCAAGTACTGACAATGAATTACAGTCAGTATCAGGGTCACTGCCCCCCAAAAGGACTCCTGGCCCTATCCCTTTAGGCCCAGATACCAGCGTGGGGGGAGGAAACACAGAAAGTATAAACAATATACAGAGTCTTTTGAAAATGGTCATGCAGAAATAAATATCAATGTTAATGATAATGTTTTAAATCTGTCTGACTTTGTTTTATCACCCATTCATGTGTTGGTATTGAATAAAGGACTTTCATTTGTACCTGGTTTCATGGTTTCTGAGGATATATTGGCTCAGGATGTAGTATCATTTTGTCGAAATCTTAATCTAAAATTGTTTTTTGGTGATACTGGAAACTATAGTGGTGACAAATTTGTATATCACAAATCTTCCTTCAACTCGCCTACGCATCCATTGGTACATCAGTTTCAAAATAGTATTCTCAAAGATCTTCATTTCTCTAGATCTGATATACATTTCAAGTCTAACAATATTTCTTTGGCTGAAAAGGAAGCTATTTTGGAACTACAGAATAATAAAAACATTGTTATTATTTCTGCTGATAAAGGTGGGGCTGTTGTTATCCTTAATTCATGCGATTATGATAAAGAGGCCAAGAGACAATTGTCGGATCAGAGATACTACTCCCCTATGGCTATTAATCCTACCTTTAGGTTCAAGAAACAAATTGAGGATTTTCTGTTATGGGCCAGGGATCAAGCTATCATTACTAATGATATTGTACAACAGCTCATGGTTCATGATTCAGTAACCCAATACATTTATTTTTTACCCAAAGTCCACAAGGATCCCATCAATCCACCTGGGAGACCCATAGTTTCAGGGAGGGGGTATATCATGGAACCTTTGTCATTATAGCTCACTAAACATCCGAAGCCCTTACTTAGTTTAATACATTCAAGGTTACATGACACTACAGATTTTTTACAAATTATTTCGGATAGCCAGTTGGAGCCAGAGTGGTTGTTGTGTACTTTGGATGTCAGTTCCTTATACACCAATATTCCACATGAGGCGGGTTTGGAATCTTTGTCCTATTGACTGGATGAGGCTAATTTATACCAACCAAACTTTAATTCTTTTTTGGTTGAATTAGCCAAATTTGTCCTCACCAGCAACGTCTTTTTCTACAAGGATGATTGTTATTGGCAAATGAAGGGTACCGCTATGGGAGCTTTGTTTGCTCCCATTTATGCCGATTTATTCATGGCTTATGTAGAAAAACATATTATTTATGATTGTCATAACAATTCTTTCTTGGAATATATTGATATATGGAGACGTTACTTGGACAATTGTTGGATGGTTTGGAAAGGTGATACACAGGTCCTAAATGATTTTATATCATATTTGAACAATAATATCTGGGACCTTGAGTTTACTGTTCATTATGATATGAATAATATTATTTTTCTAGATGTTTCAATCACTAGATTACCTGATCATACTTTAGGGTCAGAAGTTTTCAGGAAGTATCCGGAGTGCAACACCATCCTACATGCTTCGAGTTTCCACCCGCCCCATGTGGCACGTAACATCCCAAAATCACAATTTATTTGGATAAAGCGCATCTGTTCTAATGATTCTTCATTTCAATTACAGTGGAAGGATCTTACAAACAGGTTTAGATGCAGGGGCTATGGCATGGGTCATGTTCTAAAAGCCAGCAATTTGGTGAATTCCTTGGATAGACAAGATTTATTAAATTATAGGGATCATACTAGTACAAATTCTGTACCACTTAGGTTCACTACTACATATGCTAGGAATACTGACCAGTTGATACAAAGTGTACACAGGCATTGGAACATCTTGCAATGTGATTATGAAGTAGCAAATATGTTACCAGAGAGATGTTTATTCTCTTTTCGCAAAGGGAGAAATTTGGGCTCTTATTTTAACCATTACAAACATGGTACCATGGATCGATATCCACCACTTTTGCAAACTACATTGACAGGTAATCTACTGATAGGTTGCTTCCCATGTGGCCATTGCACCAACTGTGATAAGGTAAACAAGTCCAAGCAGTTTTCCAGCAGAAATTGTGCAACGGTTTATGATCTTAATTTTTTTGCCAATTGTAGTAGTGGCTGGGTGGTGTATTTGGCCACATGTCAGTGTGGTTCATTTTATGTTGGCCAAACTTCTCGACCTTTCAGAATTAGAATTTCTGAGCACATTAGTAATATAAAAAATAAGAAGGCCAACAATGCACTTTATAAACATCATTTGGTTCATAAATCTGCAAAGTTTTCTTTTATGATTATTGATATTATACAAGGGAATAGATCAAATAAGACAGGGTGGCATTCCATTTTAAATACTAAAGAGAAAAAATGGATTGTGAAACTGGGTAGATTATTCCCACCTGGTCTGAATGAATATTTTTAGACACAACCAATGAGATTACAGATGGGTCTACTTAAGGTTCAGCAATTGATGTTTTTTCTTTACACTGATGAAGGCTGTGATTTAGTCTGGCCGAAACCGGTCTGAGTCTTTTGCTGCTTTTTATGGTTTTTTACCAATAAACTGTTTCAGGTCACTGTATGCTGGCTCATTCTGTATATGTCCTAAACCTCAGGACAAGGCTCAGGCAACTCATGGGCTTGGCCTAGGAGAACCTGGCAGAATCCCAACAGCAGAAAAAGGTCTGGTATGACAGGAATGCTCGAGCTAGAGAGTATGCTTTGGAGCAGGAGGTTATGATTCGCATTCCTGTCAGACACAACAAGCTGCAGGCAGCCTGGAAGGGACCCTCAAAAGTGATAAGGAAGGTCAGTGATGTTAACTACATGGTAGAACCAGTAGGCAGCAGGCAGGGGCACAAACTGTACCATGTGAACATGATAAACCCTTACCATGATAGGGAGGCCCTGGTACTAAGCATTTGTAGTGGATGGCAGGAGGAGTCTGAGGGGGATCTGGTAACTGATCTCAGTAAGGCTTGGACTGACAGTTCAGTGGAAGGGGTAGCAGTGTCTCAGCAGCTATCCTCTACCCATGCTCGAGAAATCTGAGCACTGTTAAAGGATTTTGGGGACATGTTTACTGGAAAAACAGGATGCACCTACCAGATGCAGCACCATGTGGATACAGGACCCCAGAGGCTTATTAAGCAGGCCGCTTATAGGGTGCCTGAGAGAGTCAAACAGACTCTGAGGGAGGAGATACAGGAAATGTTGGAACTAGGGGTAATCCAGGAGCCCAGTAATCCTTGGGCCTCCCCAGTAGTGTTGGTACCAAAGAAGGATGGCAACACCAGGTTCTGTGTGAACTACAGGAAATTAAATAGTCACACAGAGTCAGATGCTCACCCCATGTCTAGGACAGATGAAGCCCTAGAGCAGCTGGGTGGGGCTATGTATCTTACCACTATTGATCTTACCAAGGGTTACTGACAGGTGCCCTTGACTCCCAATGCTAGAGAGAGGTCAGCCTTTGTGAATCCTTTCAGCTTGTATGAGTTCACAAATGTGATCTTTGTGATGAAAAATGCCACAGCAACTTTCTAGAGGCTGGTAGGTCATATCCTTGCAGGAACAGATGTTGCCCTTGCTTACCTGGATGATATTGCCATGTACAGCCATTCCTGGCAGCACTGCAGTGGGGTTAGCAATGCCAATGCAGATGGGCTGTCAAGACAGGGAATGGAGTAATGTATTCCCAGATAGGCTCAGCCCTCTCAAGCAGCATTTCTCAAGGGTTACTTGAAAAACTAGCTTTTCGGCTGGGGGGGGGGGGGGTGTCACAAAAGGAGATACTGTTTTGTAAATAATTATATGTCATTTGTGAATATAAACATGATTCATATGCTTGTGTTACAAATGTATTAGAATTGTATGCCATATAAGATAGTTTGTACAAATGTGCTGAAGAGGT
Source organism: Protopterus annectens (assembly GCF_019279795.1). Taxonomy (NCBI): domain Eukaryota; kingdom Metazoa; phylum Chordata; order Ceratodontiformes; family Protopteridae; genus Protopterus; species Protopterus annectens. The sequence continues at coordinate 1,842,076,165 of NC_056735.1, forward strand.
ATTTTACAAAGTGTTGTTTAAAGATGTAACCACAGCATGTCCTACTAGATTAGAACAGAAATGTACCTGTACTATTATAACTGTTTAGATGTATATATTTTAACAATGGAAACTGGAACACAAGAGGTTAACTTCAGAAAAATAGCTGAAATTAAATTACCTTATGGCCATGTACAAAAAGGATGTTATCTTTCAGTTTCAGTGCAGTAACAGGCACAATGTCTTGAACTAGAAGTTTTCTGTATTGTCTTGGAAGTGTTTTATTGTTTTATGGCTTCCAGGATCTACCTTAGATCTAAGAAAAGCCCTTGTCTCTGTATTTTCACAGGTAGAAGCTAAATGCTATCAGGTGCATCAGTGGGGTTTTCACATGGGACAGAGTCAGATGACAAGAAACAATGTCATTCGGCAAGCTATCCCAGCAATAACATTTGAGATATTAATTTGGGAAGTCTCTGGGTGAGGGACTGTATTTTGTATTTTGTATTTGACCTGGCAACATCAAGATCCACTCACCACATCTGCCTTGCTTGCTCTGAAGTATGTTATTAAGGTACAGTAATTCTCTTAGATACAGGCAGGAATATAGCATAGCTTTGCTTAGATGTCTTTCTTTATTTATTTGAGACTATCCTGCAATGTTGTTTTAAATATTTCCTGTGATTTTGAACTCTGATACAACTGTAAGTACATACTGAGTATTTCTTGTTCTTTTGTTATTTATTATTAAACATATTGTGGCTGATCTGTCTAGAGATATTTAAGTTCTGGGAGCACTTGCATATTTGGTGACATTGTGTGAGGCACTCCTAATAGCCTTGCTCTTGGTCAGACTACCATTTGTATTAACAGTAACATTACACAGTAAGATTGGACATCCTTTGTTAAAGGCCTTAAAAGTCACTGATAAGAAGTGACTGGTGGCAGTGGAAACTACCATATAGTCTGAGCAGAAAGGGGCATAGCTAGTAAACCCATGCCAGCCTTTCCCATGTGTGTGTGTGTGTGTGTGTGTGTGTGTGTGTTTATATAACTCAGACCTCAAAGGGTGTGTGTGTGTGTGTGTGTGTGTGTGTGTGTGTATCAGCTACTTGGGCAGGGACATGAAGTACTGGTTGGACAGAGAGGCTGCTGGAGGTCTTGGCTTGGTTACTCCGCTGAGATCTCAACTCTATAGCTGTGCCAGTGGGGACTCTTACTGGGGATCTGGAGAAAGAGGGAGAATCCATCCATGGACTGACTGTGATCTCTGTATGCTCGTAAAGAAAATTGCACTTGATGCAGAGAGCTGCATCTGGAAATACTGTGCATGTACTTGTCATCCTCCCAATGTATGTCCCCCACTGGTGCTAGTTGTGAGGATTGAGGCTTCTTGATTACTGCGCCAGAGGGGGGCATCACACCTCATATTGGTAAGTATCAGATCCAGGATGTTGGCACCCCTTGTTGGGGGTGTCAACCAGTTAGTCCAGGGCATTGGAGTCAATGAAGTCAAAGAACCTTTGGGCAAGTGAGTTTGAGCATGAATAATTTACCCAGTCAGTGGATGGGTAGGTAAAGTCACCCAAAACATGGTGTTTGGATGTATCTTGATAGACTCAAGTATATCCAAATAGGCAGAGTGGGTGTCCTAATTCATGGAAGGGGTCCTGTAGCTGGCAATGACTTGAATAGGTATCCTACCAACAATTAATTGCACCTGAAGTATCTTCAAGGAATCATACTGTTTAACCAATCTGGAGGTGTATTTATATTTAATTTTCATGCCTTCAGTTTGTGGTCTGAACGTGTGGAAGGAGGTGTAGCTTGGTATGGCTGGTGTGTTCTCCACAGCCTTGAACCAGGTTTCTGTGACTACACAAATGTCTGCATCTTCCAAGGTGAAGACTGCTTCCAGTGAGTGCAGTTTCATGTTAAGACTCCTAGCATTTAGCAGCATAACTTTGAGGTTGTTTTTAGATGGAGTTTTTACGTCAGGAATTTTGTCCTTGAGATGCTGCCTTAAAAGACACTAGGAGGTAGCAAGAGCCTTCACCAGTATCTGAAATCCCAGGGCTGACAGATGAAGAGCATCTCTGGCAAAGCATTGAGGTCTGTCGATCATGTCATCCCAGGCTGACAGATACTGGATCCCCTTAAAATGACACCAGAAACTAAGCCGATTATTGAAGTCAATCATTTTCTTTTTGTAGTGAGGCATCATCCTATGTGAAGGTAAAATGATGCTTAAGGCTAGGGACATACCTGCCTGAGACACATAATCTGAGAGCTCTGTCATGTCTGTCTTCATATAGTCCAGAGAGGTATGTCTCAAGTCATTCACACCAACATGGACTATGATGAAGTCATAACAGTACTTGTTGTTGAGACTTATTTATTTATTTATTTGACATTTGTTGACAGGGATAATCCAATTGAGCCAAGGCCCTTTTTCAACAGAGGCCTGAGGAGAAAAGTTCCACTTACAAAAGAATAAGTTAACAATAATATAAATAATGTAATAGAATACAGTAATATAATAGTGTAAAAATATAAAGCAAAGCAAACATTCTGACCTATGTCTATTAACAAGATTTACTTTTTTGTAGTAATACCATTAGCATGTAACCTGGTAAAATTAATGGAAGTAATTGAGGAGTAAGGAACATTGTTGCACCACAATGCTTGTAAGCAATTCATATATAAAAGGAAGAGTAAGACAGAGGAAGGATTGTTAGAAAAGAAGACTAATGGGAGGAGAGTAAGTTAAGAAGAGATATAAGGTAGGTAGGTAGGAATCGTTATCAACTTGAGTGAATGTGTGATATGGTGGATCCTAACACCTGACAGAAGCTGACAGTGACCTTTTCCTTATCCAGCCTGGTGAGCGGGTCATCTGTGAGTCTCACGATGGAACTATCTATGACTAATATATTTGGTTTTGTATTTTGCCTTAAGGGCTTGACAGGTGAGACACTGGTGGGTGACCTATTATGTGTACTGTGTTCTGCAGAGGAAGTATTATGTGTCGCATGCTTGTGTTTGTGTTTGGGAGGTTCCTGGTGTTTAGGTATGTTTCTGGTGAGGACCTCCACATATGTAGGTATGTGTGATATGTGTTTGGATAGAGTAGGAGGTGAGATGTACATATTGGCAGCCCACTCATTGTCATATGTACTAACTGGTGTGTGAAAGAGCAGGGATTCAAGATTTTTAATATAGTTGCATCTCTCACATGTTGAGTTTGTGTGGACTAAGTGTAGAAGGTTGTCAGTGAACATGAGGCAATTGCTACACCAAACTTTAGAGAAGTCTGTCTTATTTTACAATTTTACACGTCAGTCTTCAGTAATGTATATCTAAGTTGGATAATTACTGGAAAACTTCTTTCAAATAAATGTCATTTATTGAAGTGTCTATTTTGGGTACATCATGACTAGTCCCATGGCTTCATTCTATCATGTTGGATTTAGAATCTGTCAATTCATTTGTTTTATTAGACCATTGAAATTGCTATTTTGGGGTTTAACATCAAAAATCAAGGAGAAAACTACACAGGAGCAAAGTCAGGGACATATATTTATTTTATATTATACTTAGAAAGTTGTAAACATAGGCTTTGCATTGGTATGCTTTTTTTTGTGTGAAGGCTGTTAGGTCTGAAGCTTAAATGTTTGTGTAGTGGCTGTAATACTGATAGATTTGCCAGAACATTACACATTTTACTGGGAAAAGGATCATAATATAAGGCAAAATCAGGAACAGTTGAGATCTATAACACACACACAGACACACACACACACACACACATATATATATATATATATATATGTACAACACACACACAAACACACACACACACACACAGACACACACACACACATTTATGAATAACCAATGAAACAGTGAATGCTCACATAAGTAAACACAAAAAAATCCATCTTTTTAGATTGTAGTACAATAAAATTAACAGAAAAAAACCCCCAGTATTTTATGAGGGAGGCAAGCCCCTGGCACACTTCATACCGCCTGCTAATTATATATATAACAATAAGATCACACAACAACAGTACTGCAATCTCACACACTCCAGATGGATTATTATTTTGAGTGTTTGATCATATCAACTGCAACTATACACACACACACACACACACATATATGTGTGTGTGTGTGTGTGTGTGTGTGTGTGTGTGTGTGTGTGTGTGTGTGTGTGTGTGTGTATATGTATAGAGAGAGAGATACATGCTTGGGGCTCCTCACATGTGTGTGTGCATGGAGCTCCAAGCACCAGGAACAAAACAGAAAGTTAAATTATTATTTTTAATTTTAAAATAATAGTAGCTTTCTGAATTTAGCAGTTTTTTTTAATTGTGGGAGCTGCAGTCCAACAGCCAGTACCATAAGCTGCACCTGTTTAACCTTCTTAGCTCAGACACGTATACTTTTGGTTCAGATATGTATCTCTCCATTTTAGACATCTCAGGCATAGCCTTGATGTACCTCTTATTTCTCCTTACTAAGATATCATCATCTATTTGAATGACACATGACCTCATCTCAGCAGATATTTCCACTGTGACATGCCATTTGGCATCATTTATCTCTCATTAACTTGAGGCAAACTGTTTGGAGTTGTTCCAAACCAGGTAAAGGATGGGTAGAATATATTTTTCCATAGAAGTGCTTGTATTCATGTTTGGGCCTTTGGTCATTCTCTGTCTCTTTTATGGAATAGGTTATGCATGTGGTTTGATTCATGCATAGGAACATTTTTTTCAAATGTTTAATTCAACATTAATTGTGCTAGACTCAAAAAATGTGCACTATATACAATTGCCCTGTAAGAAATTAAGGCAATATGTGGACCCAGATGACAAAAAATGTCCTTAGCAGTTTTGTTCTGTCTGCAGCACTATTTGATTCAGTGTACTGTAGACCTGATATAATATGCATGAACTGATACTATTTAGTGATGTTTTGGAATTCTATGGATACAAAATGACTTTGCTTGCCAATGACTAATTTTGTGGGTATCCCCTAACTTGAGAATTTTTTTTGATCCTCCAAGACTGCATTACTGATACCTAATTGGACCATTACTTCCAGGGTCATGTGAGCCATCCATTCTTGGGATGGGTAAGAGCCATCTGGCCTGTTCATTCTTAACTTAGAGGCCCAATCAGCTCTCCATTTCCGGCAAGATTCAGGTGGTAGGGAGTGGGCCAACTTGCTGGTCCTGGGGGCTGGCTTACCCTCTTCCCAGCAGGAGCATCCACCTTCTCCTCAGTGGCTCTGCTGAGCCTAGTATTGCAGTTCCCCAAGGGAAAACCATACCTCCACATGCTGAATTCTCCTACAGCTTTCTGGGCTTGGTTGGCTCAATCTCCACTGGGCAACACCTAGTTCTTCTGCTAGATGACACCTTCTTTGGTGAGGCAAGCCCTCACCCCCACTTTGGGAGCCATTAAATTAACTCAGGCCACTTGCAATGTAGTCAGGGCTTTATTCCTCTATGCCATGAATTGGTTTTGCATTTAAAACATTGTGTTAAACCAAGGCATTACTTTTGTACTACTATTTGTAAGTAGGTAGGTATATTATTGCAAAATCTCTGAAGTATAAGACTACTACAACCAAATCATTTTGTCACATCATATTCACACAGGTCAGTGGCAAGTTTCTGCATAGCCCTTTTGGCAATGATGTAATCATAAGAGGTTCTCTCCTGTGAGCTGGTTATGCCTCACACAGATCTAACATGTCATTATCACTATTGCACTGCCTTGCTGTTACAGTAATGAACCAGCAGCAACTTTATCTGTGTCTTTTTTAGGCCATCTGATGTTGACATAACCAATTATTATTTGTTGGTCAGTTTGGTAGCTTATCTGAGACTGCCATCTTAATAATACTTTGGTTTATTTTGCATAGCACTTTACTTCTAGGCAGTCATGTCCTCTTCAGTACCAGACTCAGTGGGTTTCTGGATAGGTGATCAGCCACTATTAGTTGAGTTCCTGGCACATGCACAGCTTTTGTATTGAAACACATTTGTCTCATTAGTAGTCTCTGACATCTTGGTGGCACTTTAATCAAGTCATATGAGTTGATGAGAAGAGCTGATAGCTTATGGCCTGTTTGCAGTTGGAATAGGTAGCTGGAGAGCTATTCCCATCCCAATACTACTGGTAAATATTCTTTTCTGATTTATGAATATCTTTTCTATGTTTTGGTCAGCATTCTAAAACATTTGGCTTGAATTTGCCCTCTTCTACATGAATAAAAACAGCACCTGCTCCATAGCTGATAGCATCACCACTCACTATAGTAGGTTTAGTGACATCACAATATGAAAACAGTGGTATTGACTTTAGCATAGACTTAGTCCTTTTGAAAGCCTACTTTTGGGAATCTCTCCACATCAACTCTGAATCATTTCTCAATAGGTCTGCCACAGGACGTAACAATATTGACAGTTCTAGCACAAATTTGGTCATGGAATTAAAGGAGAAACACACTCACAGACTCAAAACACATGTTTATTTCATCATGGTTTGGTGTTTCCTACATTTTAATACCACTCTAGGACTATTTACGTTTTTAAATATTTTTATACGTAATTTCCGAATCTGACCACATGGGGTCTGGCATCTTGAAGTAATTCTGATTGTTTAGTCTGCCTCTAGATATCTCATAATTCAGTGCTTGTCTGTAAATAATTACATCACGCATGCCTCTTTCTTCCTAAAGCTCCTGTCGCTGCATTGATTTTTCATGCATACACTGCTGTCTTTCAGTCAGTTAGCTTTAAGTAACATTCCATGCCATTCAATGACTGCTTAAAACACAAACAGTGGAAATGCCACAGAACAGACTTTCAAAGTGCTTTTTACTGCTGCTTCTTTTTAGAATGGCTAAACTGCAGTCTTTTGTAATGCCTGAATTGTACTACTTTGACTCATCTCCCATCCCCTTCACACCCAACCTCCCTGGCTGTCGAAGTGCTAAGGGTAATTTGAGCTGTTACCTAGTGTTATTGACAGCTGACAGCAGGAGACTTAACTCATGTACTGTTTCCTTGTTCTAGCCTTTACTTTTTGCATGGATAGGGGAAGGACTAGGGAGCTGTGACATCACAGCATGGGTGGGTTTTTAGGATGGTAGTGGTGATGTCAGTTTGGGGAGGGAAATGTCCAGAAAACTACCTGTATCCAGTGGCCTTGATGACATTAGTGAATTGGAGACTTCTCAGGGCAGGACAAAAGTTTTTTGAAAGGGAAACCAACACAGTACAGTAAGGTACTGTTCTAGTGGAGAGAAACAGTCAATTTAAAACATGTTAAATGCTGTATTGTTGTTTATTCATAGCAGGGACATTAAATAGGGAGAAGAAATACAGAGAAGTTGAGCATTTAATAACATAATCCCATTGTTGTCCTTTAACCAAACATGTGCCAGTGTTCCATCCCATTGTTGTCCTTTAACCAAACATGTGCCAGTGTTCCATCACATTTGTTGGACTCTTGTAACTCAGCTATAACCTTAGCTTAATGCCAACACCACCAATACAAAGCCCAAAATACTTTAGTCTTAACATACAACTGGAAAATGTCCCATTTTGCTATACTTCTCCCATCTTGTTACATTTTTGCACCTCTTCTTTTGTGCTAAGCATTGTTCAGACCCTGTGCACACACAGTTTTATTTGCTACAGATGTTCCACTTGCACTCACTTGCTTTGTCATTCGCACACTTGCTTTGGCCATGGCCATACTTTTTCATTAGTTTAACATTTGGTTTCTACTGTGTTCTCCCACAACACTAATGTCAGCACCAGTGATGGGAGTAATATACTACAATATGTAATAAATTACTATTTCTAGTAACTAGTAATATAACTAGTTACTTTTTGAAAATAGTAACAAAGTAATAGAAATATATTACTTTTTTTTAGTAAGTAGTAACTTAAATGTGACTTACTTTTGAGTTACTTTTGCTTAAACCAGTGGTTCTCAACATGGGCGATATCGCCCCCTAAAGAGTAATAGAAAACTTCTGGGGGCCCTGGATAGTATGTATAGTAATCAGATGTTAGGAGGTAATAGGCACTTTGTAGGGCCAATCTGGATAAAAAGTTACAACATAATGTTGGCACAACTCCTAGCATGTAGCATTCATAACATACCTCTCAACTGTACCAAATTCCTCGTCATTTACCATTTTTGAGCTCAAAATAATAGGGTGCCACAAATTCCGGATTGACACCACTAAATCCCGATTTCAACATGCAGACAATGGTGCTGGAACCATCCCATTTTTAAGAGGCTTCAATTAAAAAACACCTCATGATGGCAGCATCTTCTCCTTTAAGGAGGACCATTTGCTACTCCTTACTGACTACAGAACAATTGCCAATGTCATTGATTTCATGACTCGCATGGAGGATAATGCCAGAGGAGGGGTACAAGGATTCAGATTCAGGCATCTATTATTCTAATACACTTACAGATTTTGTGTCAGTATGCATTTTGAACAATAAGATATACTGAGCTGTTGAAACCCTCAACAATCTAACAGAAAATCAAGCATTTGCCAGAGACAGAGCAAAAAACGAAGGCAAAATCAGGAATAATTGGTAGGTACGATTGCATATTATCCTGCTGTTTGTAAGGTGGATGCCATGTTAATGAGTTTGTGTTGCAAATGTTTCCCCAATGTAAAGAAATGCAGTTTAAGAGCCAGTAGCCCGTAGAACTCGTATACCACTCAGCAGCTCAGCACAAAAAATTTTAAACATAGTCATTAGCCAAACATAATGTGTGGAGAAGGGCAATGGTCTGAAATGTGGAACAAATTTTCAATAAGGTGCTTATAAACTTAGAACAGTTTTAGAATGTCACGTTTTGTGTTAGTGTGCATTTTCTGAAGGATATTAAGAATTAAAACATTTTCAAGAAAGAGTAATACACTGCAGTCAACTAATAATGAAAATAATCTTAGGATCATAGGAAGTTTCTAGGCTGGTGGCCCTAAGGCCCTTACAAGCCTAGAAAAGAATTTAGCCCATGTTCCAACAAGTCAGCACCTGATGCCCCTGTCCAGCAGGGACACAGGTGGAATCCCAGGAGTGTATTTTCTGCTCCCATCCAGTTATCCAGGTTGCACTTAAAAAAGGGTTAATGAGGTACTCTTCTTGACATGGAGAAGGAGTCTATTCTACAGGAGGGGAGTTTCTGGGACACAAATCTGTCCTGCTAACAAGTCCTATTAATGTCACAGACCAGGTTGAATTATTAATAATTAAGAGCTGTACTTCACTGATGTAACCATAGAATTCTGCACAAGCATGGTGTTACATTAAAATAACATAAGTGCAGCTTGTACAAGTTTTACAAACTAACAGAGCCACACTTTCTTTCCATGTCAAAATAGAGCAGCTGAAAGTTAGTAAGTCCATGAGTAGAATGGGAAAATATTTTAACTGCCCTCTACATATGTACATGCCATAATTAAAGTTTGTAAATACTAGGTTTCTTAAGTCGCAACATTAATAACAAGTAAAAGTGGCCACCATGAAGTCCAGCATTTACCTTCTACTTTTGGACTGAAAGGCAGCAACTTCAGCTCTAGTGTGACTACTAATGCGTGCTATGGATGTAAACTCAGTCTGCACTTACTGCGGAATTTAAACTAGCCATGCCGAGGTAAGTGTGAGTCAGTGTATGAGTGTACAAGTGTACGAGTATGTATGTTGGTTAAACTGGCAGCTCGTTTTTCTGTATGAGAGAGATAGTGTGTGTGTGTGTGTGTGTGTGTGTGTGTGTGTGTGTGTGTGTGTGTGTGTGTGTGTGTGTGTGTCTATGTAATTTGAACTAGCCATTTGTATGACAAAGTGTGTGTTACTGTGTCAGAAAGTAGGTGTGTGTATGAGTCATTGACTGTGTGAGAGCAGAGAAAAGGTAGGTGTGTGTGTGTGTGTGTGTGTGTGTGTGTGTGTGTGTGTGTGTGTGTGTGTGTGTGTGTGAGAGAGAGAGAGAGAGAGAGAGAGAGCAGAGAGCAGAAAGAAGGTGTTTGTATGTGTGTGTGTGTGTGTGTGTGTGTGTGTGTGTGTGTGTGTGTGTGTGTGTGTGTGTGTGTGTGTGTGTGACATACCTCTAAACTACCCAGATTCAGCTTCATAGTTTTGGTCTCTTTCTCATAAAATTTGTGTTTTTTTGGTAAATCATGGAGGACTGAAGTCACTAAATAATAACATATATATGAGTTTCAGACTTTATATCCTTCATAAAATGCACACTAACACAAATCCTGTTATTCTATCAGCTTTCTAAGTTTATAAGAGCAATATTTTAAATTTTGTCCCTATTTTTGGGCCTTTGTCCTCCAATTATGCTAGTCTGTGACCAGATTTCTTGCACTAACAGGTTAAGAGGTATAGTACTGCAGAATTTAGAAAGTACCAATTTTTGTTTTAAATAAAAAAAACCTGTTATTTTGTGTTGTTTTGAAGTTGCATTAAACACTAAGGGATGCAGTTATCAAAGAGGAAAGCTGCAAACAGCAAGGGCCTCCCCCACACTAGTGCTACTTAATTATATTAAGTCTGAGATAACTGTACCACAGAATAAATTTAATTCCCCAAGATACCACACTCTTGATGCTGGTATACACATCTTATCAACCAAATGTTTGCCATCACGTTTCAGTGTTGATCACAGCTGCTTCACTACATGTATGTGGTATTATTTGTGCTGCTTAATAAAACAAGACATTTAACAGTGCATCACATTCCACTGTGAAACTTTGTACAATATTTTTAACGTGGTATTTTAAGCACACATTGTTGTATACTTAAAGAACAATACTGCTACAGCTTCTACATATATAATGATTCAATACTACTGCTTTACAATTTAGTTATTTTATACATTCCAGAAACATTACTTTATCGTTTTATTCAGTTATTCTCGGATATTTAATTTAACCAATTCAGTGTTGTGAGGGAGCAGGAGTCCCTCATAGCAAGCAGTGGGTGCAAGGTAGACAAACAAATCATGGGTACAGTGCCAATCTATAAGAGAACACACATGCACACACAAATAAATGTCATATTATATATATTCACAGACAATTTGGAGGATTGTCGATTCACCAGTGTCCTGCCATTTGATGACAGTTAGAGGTATGAGTCAGTGCCCAGCATAAGCAGCTACCAGATTTGTTTACAAAAACCTACAAATGTACATTTGTATTTACATAACAACAAGAGCAGAAGGTTTCCAAATCAGATTTATTTTATCCATTGATCAAATTGACCTGATGCCCACATATTGACAACAACAGTGGCATGTTATACCAATGATTGTTTTGACAGATTTTAGTTTCATACTAAAGATTAACAGAGTGCACTGTACTTTTATATATGTTACAGTTACTAATGTATGTTATTTTAATGAATTTCTGTAAGGGTGCAGCTAATATGACATCAGTATGAATATGTTAGAAGTGTGGTAGGGCAGAAAGTAGAATGCAAAGTGTTTTAAATGCCTATTGGCTACTACTTCCTTAAGATTTTTTGTTAATGCTGTAAAGGGACTTTGGTGTTTCTGTGTGAATGTATATTTTCAGAGTTAATGTTAAATTGGGGAACATTTTCACAATTATTTAAATGTTGGTATCCCACAATTCCAATGGAGTGGACCGAGTTATGGTATTATACATGCAAATTTTATGTTGATTAGTGTCCAGATTTTTGGCCAGTTGTCCAGATTGTTGATGTTTCCAGGTTGAGAGGTATGATTCATAATAGATCATTAGAATTAGTCTGGAGCATAATTTACTTTATTTTTAGCACTGCAAGGAGGCGAAAGCTAATGATGACTAGACTCCAGCCCTGATCTGCTACTGTAGCAGTCTTACCCACTAAAACACTCCCTAACACTGGGACAGTTATAGCCTGCTACAGATCATATCCTTACCCTGCCATATAATAAACAGCATTGGTTCTTCATACAGCCATCAATCGGAATTGAACTCACCACTCATTGGTTTTAACACCCAACGCCCCAACCCACTGCACCAAGCAGGACTCTTCAGGTGGATTTATGATCAACCAACTTTTGTCTTGACAAGTTTTTGTTATGTTCTATATAAATTCTTTTCAGTTTTCAATTTTTAGTTGCTGAAAATAGACAAAATGTGATAGGTTTTTATAGGTCTTGTGCTGCTGGCTGTGTATGGTTTGATTTAATTATTATTTGTGACTCTAGCTATAAAGGCTAGTTATCTTCTCTCCTTTCAGCTGCTCCTGTTAGGGGTCACCACAGTAGATCATCAGCCCGCAGAACAAGTGGCAGTAAAGTTTTATGGTATCAGGTTGCTGCTCACTGGAACCACAGAGATGAAATTATACTATCAAAATGTACTATGCTAAACATGGAGAAAAAATTGCTGTTGTATATTATTTTGATATCAAAATGCTTCATTGCCTCATCATCAGTCACCTAAATATGGAAAAAAATAAAGGAAGAGCAAAAGGTGTTTTGTGCTGACATGCATGAACATTTTGAGCACATGGTTTCTAGATGCTAAACATGTATAGAGAAATAAACATACATATCCAAGAGACCAAATGATTTGCAACATTGCAAGCTGTTCCACAAAGTACGGCAAATTCTTTCTAAAGATGTATTTGTATACAGCAAAGAAGAGCGAGGATTGCAAACAACTTCCTTAAATTTCCAGGATTGCAGAATGTTCCAGGATTGCTATTGCTGATTCAACAAAGAAGCATTCTAGCAAAGACTTTTAAATACATCATATATATGGTCTATTGTTAAGCCTGAATGTATGCTAGATTTCAGACCTGCATAGAAAATGTTAAACGTACCTGTAGTTCTGTACTATCACTGTATATGTAAATAAGCATGACAAACTGTATAAACATATGTACATTTCTGTTCAAAAATGGGGGATGTAAGATCATCTAGTTGGATGACAGGGATCACATGACCAAACCTGCTTATGTAGCATAAACACAGCTAGGATGCAGTCTGTGTATAGAGATTGACAGATACATTTTCAGTATATGAGACAGTACATCATGTAACTAAGATTCACAATGCAACCTTTTGTACACAAGTGCCATGCAAATATATAGCACTGCAAAACAGCAACCTGACAAAGAAGTCATCTAATGCTAAAAGGAACCAAATGTTTTTGCAGGGGATGAGGCTCTTCTTCACAACTTCCATGTAGGGAGCTTTGCTTCTCACTTCCCTCTCACTTCATAAATTCCATGGTTGTACAAGCAAGGAGGACGGGGAAACACCACAGCGAAGAACAAAATGTTCCTGCACGCCATCTGCAGCATTTCACTGCTTGTTACAACATATCTGAACAGCACTTGCAGTTCAGGCAATCAAAAATGTTTAGAAACCCCCAGTCTGCTTTTCCTTAAAGTCCTCAAAAGAACCACAAACCTCAAACAACGTAAACACTGTAGAATGACAGTGCACAAATCAACAAAAAAACCCACGTTCATTAACAGTGGAGTGTGATGTTAGTTACTGTAATCAAACCAAGTTCATCCAATAATCTGATGAGTCGTTAACTACAAACTGAATACTTAAGTAAATGTACTTCACTTCATCATAACTGTATTGGAATCATTGTTGAATACATATCTTTTTCAGTACTTCTTTGAAATATTTGTAAGAATCTATGCAGTGATTATGGCTGTGGTGTTAATAGCCATGACAGGTGTTACAGACAGATGCCAGAACATTACAATTGTTTCTCCTCCAGCACTGTATTCTATGTTTAACAGTCTGCAGGGTGTGGATCACACACAGAGGAATTAGGGAATGACTTGACTTTCTTGGTCTGAATATCATTTTTTTTTTGCAACAACAAATATGTACAATGGAGATATGTATTACGTTTATTGCATTTCACTTTTCCAACATTGCATGCTGTGTCAGTATTGGACTTGGAAGACTGGTATTGGTTTCAGCATGACTATTTTTTATTCACTCAGATTTAATCTATCTGTTGTTAGTATTTTCTTTTTAAACTTGGATCAAAAACAAACCCATCTGCAAAATGTAGTTTTCCACCATTTCTGGAAGCATTAAACAGAACTGCTGCCTTTCAAGGACATCATGAGAGCCAATCCAGACCACTGCTCTAGACATTTGTAGCAATGCTTTATTTTAAAGGTGCATATCATTCCTCTAGCCTGATAGGCTCATACAGAGTGGAGTCTGAAGTAAATTATTACACTTTAAGCATTTCCCCTGGCATGCACTAAAAATACAACAGTAATTTTTGATGTTTAAATATGCATTTGTTAATGTATCTTATCATGCAAACATTGTCTTTTTTAGCTTATTAACTTACTGATTGCAATTCTTGTGGACACATTGCTGAAATTAGCACCTTTGTTCTGCTGTCTCATGTTATTGAGTTTAAATAAGTTGCACTATTGGACCTTTGTTTTATTGTACTTTTGTTTTGCTTTGGTGACTATAGTTCTGTTAAGTTTAAAGAAAATTGCACTTTTGGTTACTCACTACTGGCAATATATAAGATAATACTGCAGTATTGCCTGTTATTGATACTGTGTATAGAAAAACAAATTAACTTAATATCTCAGTTACTGATTGCACTTTTTCATCGTTTGGTAATGATTGCTGTAGTATTATGACATTTAAAGGTACTGCTGCACAATAGTGCATTAGCGAGGACAAGGTTACCTACATGACATACTTTTTATTACTTGGCTGACTGCTATACTGATACTGCACTAAAGCTATTAGTGTTATAGTTACTGCTCTTGAAACCACTTATTTAGATTACCTGTTGCCATTAAAATTACTGCATCCAGATTCACTGGGTTAGACTCTCCATTGCTCATTGTTTTTACTAGCCAGGTAGAGATAACATTAGCCTAATGAGTAAAGCTGTTTGATTTAAAGGAGAACTGCACCCACAGACTCAAAAACATATTTATTTCATCATGGTTTGGTGCTCCCTACATTTTAACACCACTCTGGGACTATTTACAGTTTTTAAAATATTTTTATACATAATTTCTGAGTCTGACCTCATGGGGTCTGGCATTTTGAAGAAATTCTGACGGTTTAGTCTGCCTCTAGGTATCCCACAATGCAGTGCTTGTCTGTAAAAAGTTACATCACGTAAGCCTCTTTCTTCCTAAAGCTTCTGTCACTGCATTGATTTTACATGCATACACTGCTGTCTTTCAGTCAGCTAGTTTCAAGTAACATTTCATGCCATTCAATGACTACTTAAAACACAAACAGCGCAAATGCCATAGAACAGACTTTCAAAGTGCTTTTTACTGCTGCTTCTTTTTAGAATGGCTAAACTGAATTTTTTTGTGAAACCTGAATTGTACTATTTTGACTCATCTCCCATCCCCTTCACACCTAACTTCCCCAGCTGTCATAGTGTTAGGGGTAATTTGAGCTGTTACCTGCTGTGATTGACAGCTCACAGCAAGAGACTTAACTCATGTACTGTTTCCTTGTTCTAGCCTTTACTTTTTGTATGGATAGGGGAAGGACCAGGGAGCTGTAACATCGCAGCATGGGTGGATGTTTAGGATGGTCATGATAATGTTGGTTTGGGGAGGGAATTGCCCAGAAAACTATCTGTTTTCAGTGGCCTTTATGACATCAATGAATTGGAGACTTTTTCAGGGTGGGATAAAAGTTTTGAAAGTAAAACCACCACAGTACAGTAAGTTACTGTCCTAGTAAATACTATGGGTTAAATGATAAAGTCTCCATAAAGCCATTTTTACTAGACAGAGCACTGAATAAGTGAAACTTTAGTTAAGGATTTTTATGCATTTTTAAGTGCATTTGTATAACATGTTTTAGCTATGTGTACTAGTTTTTAGAATCATTTCATAAGTATTTTATATGTTTGTTTTTTTTTATTATTATAATAGTTGCTGTTTTGGCCAGTGAAATGTTTATTGTTTTTAAATGTGACTTGATTGAATAATTGATTTTGCTTTGTAATTGGATATTTCTAAATGACTGCTGCTTTTTATAGTGTGATTATGCTGAACTGTAACAGAAATCTGATGAAGTGTCACACATAGACGTGAAAGTGCTTATTTTTAAATAAATCATTTTATTGCACCAGGTAGCCGTGTCTGTACACTCACTTGTTGCCTTGTTTATTTGATTTTTTTTTTCTTCTTGTGAGGCACTTAATTCTTGGGATTTTGTTTGATATATTTACTTGTTTTTATACAGTATATAAGTGGTTTATAAACAGAAAACATAACTTGCATGTCTACAGAAATATTTTATTATAAATTTATAAAGAAACAGCAAAGAAAGCAGCTAATCGTGTGTACTTATATTAAGTCAAGCTGAATTATTAGTGATGATCTGAATTTTCTGCTTTTATGACATAAAACAAGGCATAGTCCATACCCTGTCACCTTCTCTTCAGAGCACATGAATTCATTGTAGATTCCTTTCCTATGGAATCCTTCTTACATTCAGCCTTCTTCTCTTTAACTGCATCTTTCAGTTTTGTCTTACTATTTCATAATTGAATGCACCTGCTTTTTGCCCTAGTGTGGCTTATAATACAGCTAATGAGCTTAAATGTATTTGAAATTATTTAGTTTACTTAATAATTTGAGTTTATTGCTCTGTATGAAGTTCCGATATTCCAGAAAAGACATTCAAGGAAACAGAACACTCTCAACAACCAGTATTTATTGCAGAAATAAAGAGTAAAAGTTTTCCTATTGTGGTTTCTATTTAGACACTCCCATCTTTTTTGGAGATGAAGTTCTGATATATTTTGCTTGGATGCTTTTATTCTCTGTATTAAATTGTTTATTGTTGTGTATGTTATAACTGTTAGTTGTACGGTGGTACTCTAGCCACAGAGCTAACTCATAACAACAGCCATCTGAGATGTTGATTAAAACACCAATTTATGAATGTGTTCATTATAAAAAGAATAGACTGCATCACTGCCCTCCAATAGACATTTATGTCTGCAGGAATCATGCACAATGTGGTTGAACTGAAGGATGGAATGTCTCAAAGATGGAGTGTCTTGAGCTTCTTTCCTTGTACATATACCTTACCCGCAACTCAGTACAATTCTATACTAGTCTTCAACTGCAGCCAGTAATATACTGTCTTCCCATGTACACTGTTTTGATAAACAGACGTGCAGGAGCTAAACATCTTTAACTTACTCTGTGTTACAGATCTCATGACGAGAATACAATGACATTCTGGTTGTTTCTACTGATGCTGACTTCCAGTTTAGCAAACTACAGACCTTCAGTATGTATTTCTGTTATTTTTTTCTTTTGATGAATTACCTTGGATTGTTCTATTTCTTTTGATATCTTTATTTAAAATGTTATCATTTACTGATCTGTTTGTCCATGCTTTGATAAAGGAATATCTGCTCTGCATTTTGAAACATGAGTTATAGGCTAAATGCCTTCAGCGCACACAAAGTTAATAAATTGTTATATGCCCTACTTTGTTCAACTATAGTAAATGGTGCTGTTATACTTTTTTTAACTCTTAATAAGCTTTCACAAAATTTTCACAAAAGAAATAAGGAACAATTCAAAAGAGGAACAGGAAAGGACATCATTTTCTTCTAGCATGATAATTCAGATATAAAACACTTGTAATTTGCAAATCATCCACTCAGATATCATAGTACCCTTATTTGAAATCAGAATGGAAAAATATACAAACAGCTCCCACCATTGTTACATCAAACATATATTATACAAGCCAATGTGCAAATAACACAGTTCCTCCCTTACAGGTCAGGAAGCTAGGAGTTGCCTCATTCTCCTCCCACTGGGGAAGTGTAAAGCTGTATATGCAGATATAACAGCAGTATACCATATTTATGATTACTTTTGAACAGCAGTTCATAATACATATAATCCCTAGGTTTGCAGAGTCATGTTCAGTTCATATCTTCCATTCCTTGCATGCCACATGTGTAAATGTTGACTTTTATGTACAGCTCCATGATTAAAATGTACTTCCTTGCCTTATTTCTGCTTGCGAGAGTAGTAGTACTTTTCTAGGCCTTGAACAGAATCAAGAATGCAGGGTCTGAGGTCAGTGAAAAAAAAACAGCTGAGACATTTAACAGAGATGTTTGGTAGAAAATATGTAATAAATATATTGTATATAGCAATAGACTTACCATAGTCAATACATCACTAGTCACCCTACTGAACAAAGGCCAAAAGTTCTAAATTCGTCAGCAATTTCATGGAACAGAAATCATTTCCAGTTTATAAAAGCTAACTGCATTGTAGACATTGTACAAACACTAGAAAAACAAATGATAATATAAAGATTAAATGATGACAATGTAAAGTTATAAGGCTAGTTTTGTTTTGTAAATACATATTCAGGAGCTGCTTAAGTTAGGCAACAATATCTCAGCATCAGTGGCGTACTTCTCGGCTGTCCAGATTTTCACAGACTGTCCAGATTTTTGCCTCATATTTTCGGTCTGTTCCTCATAAAATTTGTGATTTTCTGACAAATTACTGAGGACTGAAGTCGCTAAATAATGATGCACATTTGAGTTTCAGACTTTGTATTCTACAGAAAATGCATGGTAACACAAAACCTGTTATTCAAGCAACTTTATAAGTTTATAACAAGATTTAAAAGCTGGCCCTGTTTTTGGGCCTTTGTCACCGCATTATGTTAGGCTTTGTCCAGATTTCTTTCTCTAAGAGGTTGAGAGGTATGATCCAGGAGAATAAAACAGGCATTATTACAAGTGGAAATCTCAAATAAAGAGTAACTTTTCCTGGACCCTCAGGAACAAGTGCTGGATAAAAATGAGGTACATACCTTTCTTCAACAAGCTATTGTCAAAAAGAGAAAAAGTTGGTACAGATGATTGAAAATCATCTGATCAAACATTACTGGCTTTTTTCTGTGTGAGATCATGGATCAGTTGTATCAGGGAATTTGCTGTTTCCCTACTGTAGTGTGCACTCAGAATTGGTATATAATTAGTAGGGGGATTGGGAGTGCAGGATGATTTGCCCCCCACCACCTCAGTGATACTGAAGTTTCTGGTCTAGTTGTGAATCATTTTCTTCATCTGATCAAACATTACTGGCTTTTTTCTGTGTGAGATCATGGATCAGTTGTATCAGGGAATGTGCTGTTTCCCTACTGTAGTGTGCACTCAGAATTGGTATATAATTAGTAGGGGGATTGGGAGTGCAGGATGATTTGCCCCCCACCACCTCAGTGATACTGAAGTTTCTGGTCTAGTTGTGAAGCATTTTCTTAACAATAAAATCTGCCATATCAAGCCCATAGTCATGCAGATTATTTGACTCTCCTAGACAGAACTGCCCACACTTCATAGCATATTCTGTTTTTGTAAATACCTTGTACAAACAGTATTTAAATGTAAACCATTCCTCCCCCTGCATTGGATAACCTTTCTATGAATTCTTGAAATTGCAAATAACTTTATTACCTATCTATCTTCTATTCTTGTCAATCTTTCCATCAGAGAAGGCTATGATGATGCTGATTGGAAGCAGACACTCATTCTGCCTTGCAGAAAGGTGGTTCTTCTGTCCTACTGCACTTCTAAGGTTTTTATTAACATCCTAGTATATATGTGCACTATAAGTGTGTGAAACATCTTAACACATCACACTTGATCTCTGTATAAAGGCTAGCTTTAAGCCAAAGCATGGGACAGACACTGCCCAATTGCAAGTTTTTGATTTTTTAGGGTAATTTTGGCTCCACCATGGCTTGACCATCATGCAAGTTCTGGTACCCCAATATTCCCCCTGTAATTCCCTTCCTGGTGGACAACAGTGCTCCTTTCACTGGGAGGACCACCCATATATGAGATATTCTTCTGAAAGTCCTGTTCTACTCGGCTAGGTTTATTGTTAGGCAAGCAGTGAGACTGGCTACCCTAGAAACCACCCTCTGTCCATGTGGAAGATTTGTACTGGCCCATTTTTCTGCCCATACTTGCTGATGCTACCCTTATGGAAGTTGGGCAGTCAATGAGACGAGTGCACTGAGTACAGGTCTTTCCCCCAGTTATAGGGTGGGCCTGTCCTACTCTGCTTCATCTATCCCCCCCCCCCCAGCCTGGTATCACATACAAGGCCTCATCCTCTGCCAGACCCCATTGGATAATGATTTGTTGTGTCCCCACAGGATAGGTAGTCCCATCCTACTTGCTGTTCTTTCATTCTCCCAGACTGCTAGTCAAACTCGGGTCACCTGGGCCGTATTTAGGCCTTTATATCTCTACACCACTGGTGTGGCTGCAAGGTAATCCTCTTGGACCTGTCAAAAATATCTGCACAGTATGTCACTATATAGCTGGAGCAGATACTAGAAGGCCATGGCTTCAATGCAGTTTATAAGAACTGGTTCACTAGCTGTATGGGACAGAGAAAACAAGCAGATATATGGGACAGAGCTATTTCTGAGTTCCTTCCAGTTGATGCAGGAGTTATTTAGGGCTCCAGTTTTGACTCATGGATGTTTACAATATTTATGAATGACATGATTAACCAGGATGAAGACTGTTCAATAATCAGACGACTCTACTGTTGTAGTAGATGACCTTACTCTTAACTGAGATGGTTCAAGACTGCATTTTTGCTTTCACTCACTGCAACAGTGACTTAACACAATATGGTGGCACCTAAATGTTTCTTGAATTAAGGCAGTGCAATTCTCCAACAATCAGAACTAATTAAGATAATTAAAGAGTACATCTACTTAATTATTTATCTGTTCTTTTATAGCTTACCTAGTTTTATTATTTTTCCTTAAAATCAGTTACAACAAATGAGTAGTGTGAGTGTGTTGCTGAATCTTTGTGTGTGGTTTCTTCTGTGTCTTTAGGGGAGGAATCAGTTCACTTGTTACGTGAAGGGACCTTTCTAAGTCGTAAAGTCTCTTGCAGTATACTGACATCTCATTAAATCTTGTTTCTAAGATTGCCTAGTTACATATGATTACCTGACTGCTATAAACAACCTGACTGGTCCTGTCAGGTTATTTTAAGAGCAAAAAAATGAACAGGAAACCAGTATAGGTAAAACACTTTATGTAGAACAGCAGAGCTTTCGGATACAATCCTTCATCAATACTAACACATACAAAATATACCATTACTTTATATAGGTCCAAATAAGTCATATGACCAGCAGCAAAATAGTCACATGGCAAAATTAAAATCACATAAATACATTAGCAAAAAAGAAAGGAAAAATACAATTTAAAACAAATATATTAAAACACATATCACAATCTAGATCTGCTAAGCTTAACCAATATTGGTTTCAAACTAACCATACTATTTAAGCCAGGTGTTGAATCACTGGCGAGTCTCAAAATCCAGTCATATTCTTTGATCTCCAGATGATTATTTAAGTCTCCACCCCTAAGGGTAGGCTTAACAGAATCAATTACCCTAAATTTAAAAGAATGCTGCTGCCCATGATCAGCTATATGCTTGTACAAAGCATTCCTTTCATAGCACCTTCTGATCTCAGATTTGTGCTCAATGATCCTTTCCCTTAACTTACGTGTAGTTTTACCTACATAAAATGCACAACAGGCTACACACGTAGCCAGGTAAACCACATGGGTGGTAGTACAAGTTGCTGATGTCTTAAACCTATATCTCTTGCCATTGACAGGGTGTTCAAAGGTTTCACTTTCAGTACCAAATATATCATCACAACAAGAACAGTTAAAACACCTGTAATGCATCTAACTTAGCAAACGTAGATATATTCACAGTACTATTAAAGTCTTTGTAACACAATAAACTCTTCAGAGTCCTCATGTTTTTATATGCATAATACGGTCTAGGACCTAAGATGACCTTTAGGTCATCAGATGTCATTAAGACAACCCAGTTCTCGGATATAATCTGTCTTATAAATGGCGTCCTTATGTTATAGGAAGTCACATATCTAAAAGATACTCTATTATCATACATATTACCACGAGTATTATCAACTGCATTAGTAAAGTCATGTAAAAATATTGGCCTCAACACCGTCTTCCTATCTTCCAAAACCCTACGTTTGTGTTCAGACAGCATCTGACTATTATATCCACTAAAAGTGAAATCCTTAAGCATCTCATCTAACTGAACCTCAAAACAATGGTCATCAGTATTAAGCCTACTCAGTCTACAAAGCTGGGACCTCACAGTGCCCCTGAAAATATGCGGTGCGTGCATGCTGTTAAAATGCGTATACCTACCAGAACAAACATCCTTTCTGTGCACACTAGTATGTAACAATCCCTTATCTAACTTCAAGTTGACGTCCAAAAATGTGATGTCAGTGTCTGACATCACCATCTTAAACTTCAAGAAAGAAGAAACTGAATTTAGGTAGTCCAGAAAACTAATCAATTCCCCAGATGTTCCCTCCCACAGCATAAAACAATCATCTACAAATCGCTGGAAGAACTTAATTTTACTTCTAAATGGATTTATATCACTAAACATATGCTTTCTCTCCCATTGGTAGAGTACTAAGTTAGCATATGTGTTGGCTACGGAAGTACCCATAGCCACCCCTGTGAGCTGAAGATATAAACACTCATTAAATAAAAAAACATTGTTCCTCAGTATGACATCCATAAGAGTACAGATATTATTGATCTTAGTAAAATTAGGACTACTTTGTGACACCAAGAATTCTCTCAATAAGTCAATCCCGATGTCATTCGGGATGACAGTAAAGAGTGACACAATATCTAGTGTGACCAAATAATATTTTCTACTGGCTAACACTTCCTTCTCTGTACTATACCAAATACGTAGTTTCTGCAAAAATTCAAAAGTGTCACCAAGGACCGAATCACATGCGGTCAAGTAAGGCTGTAATTGTCCATGCAAATATATAGAGATGGGCTCAGTCACCCAACCTGCCCCTGAGACAATTGGTCTCATTGGTGGATCCACCATAGATTTATGGATCTTAGGAATGCCATAGAGATGTGGGATCACTGGGCAAGAGACAGTAAAATAATTGAATAAATCCAAATCTATATCATTATTTAGCTGTAGTTCATATATAACCATATTAACATATGTAACACACTTCTTTACATCCATATTAGAAATACATTTAAAAGCGTTAACATCCTGGAGTAAAAGTGACATAGCTAACATATATTTAACACGGTCCATAATCACAACCACTCCCCCTTTGTCCACTTGTTTGATAACAATGTCCTTACAGGATTGTAGGTCCTTAAGCGCCATAAACTCTTCATAAGTTAAATTAAAATATTTCTTTTTAACAGAAGTGTCATACAAGGCTCTGATTTGCGCTTCACACAAATCATGAAAAGCTTTAACAATTGGTGTACTCACAGGAATAAATATACTGTTACGCTTGTAAGTTCCCTCAATGACAGTAGATTTACCAAAAAGCAATTTTAAGTTCACTAACCTAGTAAAAATTTTCAAGTCAGTCAAAGCAGAGACTAGGTCATCCCCGCAGGAGGGTATAAAATTAAGTCCCTTGGATAGAACTGAATAATGAGCCGCTCCTAATTCAAATTTGGACAAATTCAACGTACCTCTGAAAATCTCCGGCTCTGTTTGCCTGCCCCTAAAGGGCTCTCATTCTTTCTCTTATTTGAAGTTCCAACCTGGGTCGCAGATGTCCCCCTCGGATATGCAACACGTTCTTTAACAACCTCTGGTTGTTCTAATTGGAACCGCTTACTTTGAAAATTAAGAGTAAGTTGCTGCGTTTTCTTCCCAGCTACGTTGTGAACGCCATCGTTCAAAGGTACAGACTTCCCCTCTGTAGGAGTATTACTATCTGCACTCAGTGTACCGGGAGTTAGCTGGACTAAACCAATATCCTCCAACGGCGGGTGGTTCTTCTTTTGTAGAGTAGATTCAGCGTTCTTTTCAATCATTACATTGCAGATATCATCCAATGTATCAAGGTTACCCTTGATCTGCGCTTTATTCTGAGATTTGTTTTTATTAACATATAAAACAGTTCCTTCCCTTGGCCAAGAAAAGATGTTACCTTTTTTAAAATCGTTAATGTCACGCTCCAACTTACATTTCTTGGTCGCTTCCATAGGTGAGTCAAGTGCATGCATCCTGTCTAACATACGCTGATATTCATGTATGATAATAGAGTATCTTTTAGATATGTGACTTCCTATAACATAAGGACGCCATTTATGAGACAGATTATATCCGAGAACTGGGTTGTCTTAATGACATCTGATGACCTAAAGGTCATCTTAGGTCCTAGACCGTATTATGCATATAAAAACATGAGGACTCTGAAGAGTTTATTGTGTTACAAAGACTTTAATAGTACTGTGAATATATCTACGTTTGCTAAGTTAGGTACGTACAGGTGTTTTAACTGTTCTTGTTGTGATGATATATTTGGTACTGAAAGTGAAACCTTTGAACACCCTGTCAATGGCAAGAGATATAGGTTTAAGACATCAGCAACTTGTACTACCACCCATGTGGTTTACCTGGCTACGTGTGTAGCCTGTTGTGCATTTTATGTAGGTAAAACTACACGTAAGTTAAGGGAAAGGATCATTGAGCACAAATCTGAGATCAGAAGGTGCTACGAAAGGAATGCTTTGTACAAGCATATAGCTGATCATGGGCAGCAACATTCTTTTAAATTTAGGGTAATTGATTCTGTTAAGCCTACCCTTAGGGGTGGAGACTTAAATAATCATCTGGAGATCAAAGAATATGACTGGATTTTGAGACTCGCCAGTGATTCAACACCTGGCTTAAATAGTATGGTTAGTTTGAAACCAATATTGGTTAAGCTTAGCAGATCTAGATTGTGATATGTGTTTTAATATATTTGTTTTAAATTGTATTTTTCCTTTCTTTTTTGCTAATGTATTTATGTGATTTTAATTTTGCCATGTGACTATTTGGCTGCTGGTCATATGACTTGTTTGGACCTATATAAAGTAACGGTATATTTTGTATGTGTTAGTATTGATGAAGGATTGTATCCGAAAGCTCTGCTGTTCTACATAAAGTGTTTTACTATACTGGTTTCCTGTTCAGTTTTTTGCTGGTTTGTTTTTGGCGTCTGTGACTGATAGGTTATTTTAAGAGTCATTTGCAAGTGGGGGTGTTCAGTCTGCTATTTTTTTTCCCTTAAAACACATATAACTAAAGAGTGGTGTGAGATTGCTACTACAGCTTTTACTTGGCTTTCTGGACATATTTGAAGAAGGAAGAGTCAGTAGTGTGTACAAAAAGACAACCCTTTGGAGCTGTACATGCTCCTGTATTGTTCTTGGAACATTTTGGCAGTTCATCAACAGTGTGCCAGTTTTATGTCTTTGTTAAAAATCTTAGGAGAAAGGAGTAGTATGAGTTTGCTGTTGCATTTATGTGCCTTCATTCATCAATGTTTGCAAAAGTGTCATTTGTATAAGTCACGAATGAGGCCTTTCTGAGTAATACAGGTTCCTAGCGTGTACCTATTTATTATTTTCTAAATACATGCAGCATACATATGAAAACAATTTCAGACTTGACAAGAACTGTGCAATTCTGTTCATCAACAATAACACTGATGGGATTCTTAGTACAGCTAAGAGAAGCTATTTTCTGCACAGATGCTCTACTGAATACATACTTTAGACTGTGATTTTATTTTTTAACTAATAATGTGTGCCAAATATAAATTTATCGCTTCTCTTAAGGCATCTATACGAATGCTGATGGAAGTTTTTAAGCTGCACTGTAATACTGAATCAAAACTAATACATCATTATTTTAAAATATTCATCAAAATACAAATCTGGATCCTGCTAGCAGTACAATACAAAATACTAAGTCTTTTCTGAACAAGACAGTCTCATCAGAAGCCATCCTCCTATTTTATTTTCTGGTCCATGTCCTGAAGGACAAAAAAATCATATCAATGCACCTGTCATTAATCAGCATACTGCTATGAACAATTAAGCAAAATAGCGTTAGTAATTCAGTGTCAGCATTTTCATTTTATATATATATATATATATATATATATATATATATATATATATATATATATATACACACACACATATATATGGGTCTACTTTAGAAGAGCAAAATGCCACATACCCGACTTTCTTAATGCAGAGATGACTTGTGTATATGTGTGTGTATATATATATATATATATATATATATATATATATATATATATATATATATATATATATATATATATATATATATATATATATATTTATATACATATATGTATATGTGTGTGCATATATATATATATATATATATATATATATATATATATATATATATATATATATATATATATATATAAACCCAGCCACTGGGGATGCTCAAGCCAGGGTTGCATCAGGAAGGGCATCTGGCATAAAACTTCACCAAATCATTCATGTGGACAGCAGTAAATATTTACATACCAGATCAGTAGAGGCCCGGGTTAACAATGACCACCACCAGTACTGTTAGCCAACAGGGTGCTGGTGGAAATTAGGCTACTATTGGCCGAAGGAGGAGAAGAGGGGGAAGGCATGGCCAAAGGCAGGAAGAGAGGAGAAAGGCTAGGACTGTGATAGTGAGGGTTGGAACGTTGAATGTTGGCAGTATGACTGGTATAGGGAGAGAGCTAGCCAATATGATGTACAGAAGGAAGGTTGGTATATTGTGTGTGCAAGAGACCAGCTGGAAGGGGAGTAAGGCTAGGTGTATCGGAGGTGGGTTCAAATTATTTTATCATGGCGTGGATGGGAGGAGAAATGGTGTAGGAGTTATCCTGAAGGAACAGTATGCTAAGAGTGTTTTTGAGGTGAAAAGAGTGTCGGATAGAGTGATGTTTATGAAGCTGGAAATTGATGGTGTAATGATGAATGTTGTTCGTGCATATGCTCCACAAGTTGGGTGTGCGATGGATGAGAAAGAAAAATTTTGGAGTGAGTTGGATGAAGTGGTGATGACTGGACCCAAGGGTGAGAGAGTGGTGATTGGAGCAGATTTCAATGGGCATGTTGGTGAAGGGAAAAGAGGGGATGAAGAAGTGATGGGTAGGTATGGTGTTAAGCAAAGGAATGCAGAAGGTTGAATGGTAGTGGATTTTGCGAAAAGGATGGACATGTCTGTGGTGAATACAAGAGGGAGTAGCATAGGGTGACATACAAGAGTGGAGGAAGATGCACACAGGTGGATTATATCTTATGTAGGAGGGCCAGTTTGAAGGAGATTGGAGACTGTACAGTGGTGACCAGGGAAAATGTAGTTAGGCAGCATAGGATGGTGGTTTGTAGGATGACGTTGGTGATCAAGAAGAGGAGGAGGAGTGTGAGGGCAGCACCAAGGATCAAATGGCTGAAATTGAAAAAGGGTAATTGTGAGGTGGACTTCAGGGAAGAGTTAAGACAGGCACTGGGTGGCAGTGAAGAGTTACAAATAGCTGGGTAACTACAGCAGAGCTAGTAAGAGAGACGGCTAGAAAGGTACTTGGTATGACATCTGGACAGAGGAAGGACGACAAGGAGACATGGTAGTGGAATGAGGAAGTACAGGAGAGTATACAGAGAAAAAGGTTGGCAAAGAAGAAGTGGGATTGTCAGAGAGATGAAGAAAGTAGACAGGAGTATAAGGAGATGAGGTGCATGGCAAAGAGAGAGGTGGTGAAGGCTAAGGATAAGGCTTATGAAGAGTTGTATGAAAGTTGGACACTAAGGAGGGAGAAAAGGACCTGTACCAATTGGCCAGACAGAGGGACCAAGCTAGGAAAGATGTGCAGCAGGTAAAGGTGATAAAGGATAATGAGGGAAACATACTCATAAGCGAGGAGAGTGTGATGAGCAGATGGAAAGAGTACTTTGAGGGGTTGATGAATGAAGAGAATGAGAGGGAGAGAAGGTTGGATGATGTGGGGATAGTGAATCATGAAGTGCAATGGATTAGCAAGGAGGAAGTAAGGATAGCTATGAAGAGGATGAAGAATGGAAAGGCTGTTGGTGCAGATGACATACCTATGGAAGCATGGAGTGTTTAGCTGAAATGGCAGTGGAGTTTTTAACCAGATTGTTTAATGGAATCTTGGAAAGTGAGAGGATACCTGAGGAATGGAGAAAAAGTGTTTTGGTACCAATTTTTAAGAATAAGGGTGATGTGCAGAGCTGTAGTAACTACAGAGGGAATAAATTGATCAGTCACAGCATTAAGTTATGGGAAAGAGTAGTGGAAGCTAGGTTAAGAAGGGACATGATGATTAGTGATCAGCAGTATGGTTTCATGCCGGAAAAGAGCACTACAGATGCGATGTTTGCTCTGAGATTGTTGATGGAGAAGGTACAGAGAAGGTCAGAAGGAGTTGCATTGTGTTTTTATAGACTTAGAGAAAGCATATGAGAGGGTGCCTAGAGAGGAGTTATGGTATTGTATGAGGAAGTCGGGAGTGTTAGAGAAGTATGTAAGAGTGGTACAGAATATGTACAAGGGTAACGTGACAGCTGTGAGGTGTGCGCTGGGAGTGACGGATGCGTTTAAGGTGTAGGTGGGATTACATCAAGGATCAGCTCTGAGCCCTTTCTTATTTGCAATGGTGATGGACAGGTTGACAGATGAGATCAGACAGGAGTGCCTGTGGACTATGATGTTTGCAGATGACATTGTGATCTGTAGTGAGCGTAGGGAACAGGTGGAGGAGACCCTGGAGAGATGGAGATATGCTCTAGAGAGAAGAGGAATGAAGGTCAGCAGGACTAAGACAGAATATATGTGTGTGAATGAGAGGGAGGATAGAGGAATGGTGAGGATGCAAGGAGTAGAGGTGGCGAAGGTGGATGAGTTTAAATACTTGGGATCAGTAGTTCAGAGTAATGGTGAGTGTGGAAGAGAGGTGAAGAAGAGAGTACAGGCAGGATGGAGTGGGTGGAGATGAGTGTCAGGAGTGATTTGTGACAAACAAGTACCAGTAAGAGTGAAAGGGAAGGTCTACAAGAGGGTAGTGAGACCAGCTATGTTATATGAGTTGGAGACAGTGGCATTGACAAAAAGGCAGGAGTTAGAGCTGGATGTGGCAGAGTTAAAGATGTTAAGATTTGCACTGGGTGTGACGAGGGTGGACAGGATTAGGAATAAGTATATTAGAGGGTCAGCCCAGGTTGGAAGGTTTGGAGACAAAGCCAAAGAGGCAAGATTACATTGGTTTGGACATGTGCTGAGGAGGGATGCTGAGTATATTGTGGAAAAAGATGCTAAGGATGAAGCTACCAGGTAAAAGGAAAAGAGGAAGGCCAAAGATAAAGTTTGTGGATGTGGTGAGAGAGGACATGCAGGTGGTTGGTGTGACACAGCAAGATGCAGAGGACAGGAAGAAATGGAAACAGATGATCCGCTGTGGCGACCCCTATTGAGAACAGCAGAAAGAAGATGATGATGATGATGATGATATATATATATATATATATATATATATATATATATATATATATATATATATATATAAAATCTCAATAATTATATTCTGTTATTCCATTTTTCTGGTCAGAGACTGAAATTTGTCATTTATGATTAGTGCTCTACCTTGGCTAACAAATTCAAATAAAAAATAAATAAAATGATTCAGAAATAAATTATTGTGCCAAACTATAGCTCAATGTTGATTTAAAGCTGTCTTTTATAGTACTATAATTACTAATGTACGAAGTGAATTTAGTTATATTTCAATAACAACAGGCATATAACAACAGCAAAATAAATATTATAGTTATACATATAAAAGCAACTACATATTATACAATACATGAATGAAGGCTGATCAATTTTTTTTTTTTACTGTTTTAGGACTTTGTATCTCAGCAGAGTGGTCTGTAAAATGATCCTTCTCTGCTGTTTGTAGTCTTTTAGTCTTTCTTTTGCTACTTTTGAGAGTGAAGTCCGTATGCCTATCACTTCAAAAGCTGCTGTCTTTCTACTGCTTCACTTGTTATATTGTCAGGATATAGAGCAGACAGATACTGCCTCCCTGAAGTTTAGCTGATATTCGTGCTTGTAGCATTATGGTGGTCTGACAGCATTCATTAGTTTACATAATACAGCCTATTCAAGAAACACATAACTGCCGCTCTCCCTTATTGTAAACATTGTCATTATCTTTTATCTTACCATTAGTCTTCACTAGGATGGGTAGCATTACAATGCACATATCATGTGTGTTTATCTTTCGGATTATGTGTTGTTAATTTCACTTTGATCATCGTAACATACAGTCAAGTATGGACAGGTAAACTTGCATCAGTATGTCAGTAATACACATTGCTTTAGACTCAAAGCAAAAAAAAAAAGTATTGTGGTCCATCATGTAAGGTAGTTAGGAATTACTGAGTTTCTGTTTTTCTTGAGTAATTTTGTAGTCAGTTGTTTTAGACACACCTGTTATGTATTTTGGGAATACTAGTCGGTTTTATGTAAAGGAAGGAAGTGCTGCATCCTTTGCACTTTCAATGATCTATCATGATAGGAGTACATCTGCAATGAGAAAAATACTTGGCCGTTTTTTTTTTTTCCAGATAATTGAGTGCTTTATTTTACTTGAGATTCTGGACTCTTTCAAACATTCATAGTTTTCTCTGAATCATACAAGTAAACCCCCATCCAGCATCTGGTAGCTGAAAATATCTAGTTGAATCCCTATGGCAAAGTAATCTATGACATGTTATTCAGTAGCAATGAAGTTTTCCATATATTGCTTACTAATTCTATGTACTGTAGCCATACTGTGGTAATATATAAACTATCTCTAAATCTGCTATTATTTGTTTATATGTACTACTATACACAGACAAATAGTAGGCTCATATTTACCACTGAATTAAAACAAATTTATTTTATTTATTTATTTATTTTATTTTACATTTGTTAACTGGGCTAGTCTAACTGGATATATTTCCATTTTCAGTAGTGGCCCGGGGAGAAAAGCTCCACTGGCAACAAAAAATTGAAATATAACATATAGTCAAGTATGGACAGGTAAACTTGCATCAGTATGTCAGTAACACACATTTCTGACAAATGATCATCTGTTTCTGTTTGTTAAATTTGTGTTAAGGGAGATGAGGTTGGGACTTGGGAAACTATACCTTTACTTCTAAAGCATGAATACATGTAAGTTTTTAGGTGTTCAAGGTTCATTTTAATTTCATAACTTTTGACACATAGCAGTAAATAGGGTATCCAGGTGCAAAGGTTGCTTTCAAGACTTGATCAAAAAGAATATTTAATATACTGGTAGATATACTGGTTGATAGGAGACTGCAATGTGAATGACCACAACATGTTTTTTTCTCTGACTCTAAAACAGTGTGTTACTGACAGACTGATGTAAGTTGCGTTAATTGTGCTATGAATTGCTGACCATCTGTTTGCAGACTGATGCAGGATAGCTGTCCTGATGAGTTCTAGCATTAATGTCCAACTAGATGCAACAGCTGCCTGTACATACTTCTCTTGCTGAGTAATCACCCTTATTTGCCTTTCTATGGATGAGGGGGGAAGGCAGTAGAACTGCCTGGTGTTGCTGACTTCAGAATTGCATGTCTTCTGAGCATGCCCTACATTTTAGTATGAACTGACAACCACTACCTGGGTATTCACCCCTCTTTCATCTATTGAAACCATAGCTTCAGGTTTTTGGTCTGTTTTTCTGACAAATGATTAAGCACCGAAGTCACTAAATAATGATAAACGTGAGTTTCAGACTTCATTTCCTTCAGAAAAATGCATGTTAATGCAAAACTTGATTATAGGAGCTATAATAAAAATATGTCCTTATTTTCAGCATTTGAACCACTTTTATTTTTGTCTTTGTCTGGAGGTTGAGAGGTATGGCTGACACAGATATTGCAAAGATAACATACTGATATCATTTCACCAGTAGGGGTAACAGCTACTGTAAAAATATAACAGATTATATTCATTTCTTTTCTTCATCCACTTCTTCTTCATTTTTTTGTATTTCACCACGTAGGCATGGATGATAGAGAACAAAGGCACTCTTTGCATAGATCAGCCCTGTCTTGAAGAATGAAGAGTTTCATGGAGTTGGAAGGAATTCACTGTTATAGAAAGTACTTGAATAAATACAGTGCTAAGTACACTTACAAAATTTGGTTTCGCTCTGTGTTTAATTTCTCTGTCGTCACCACCAGTGTGGCACAAAGCCACTGGTTTATGATTTTCTTAAAACCATCAGCATTCTCTATTTTAACTGGTAAACTTCAAGATCAGTAGATTGTTCTTCCACTTTCACAGCATTACTGATATGACCCTTGCCTCTAGGCATTCCCAGATTCTTTCATACGATATAATTACAGCATCGCAAGAAACATGACCTCCGGAATGAACAGTACTAGTGACAAAGCCATGTTATTTGTGTGTTATGCTGTGTGCGGATTAACTTGTAATTGTTTCATTCTTGTAAGAAGATTAACTCACCTCGAAGTAGCAAGTCTTTGGAAGGAAACCAAAGTACCCAGAGAAACCCTCTCCACACAGAACACATACAAGTTGAATTTGGTGATATAATTTCCAGTCTATATAAGATGTCGGGGGACACTTACTAACTATTAATGTGAATAGCTGACTTTTTAGAGGTATTCCAGAGGCTTGAAGAAACATAACATGAACTTTTAGGTGGAGTTAAGTAGGATATATATGTTTATCTTGTTTGTTAAAAACAAATACAGTACCAAAAATTAAGGTGACAAAGACTATGGAATATACGATTTGGAACAGTGGAATGGGACCAGCACATTTCATAAATAAAATAAATGTTCCCACTGAAGCACTGACATGGTAGCAGCACTCATTTCACTCCATAAAGTCAGAATGCTATATACTACTTATGGATGGAACTCTGACTATGAAAGTAGCCACCCATATTCAAATAGAAAGACCAGAATAATAAGATTTAACAGGAAGAGGTAGGGGTGAGTGAGTGAGTGAGTGAGTGAGTGAGTGAGTGAGTGAGTGAGTGAGTGAGTGGAAACTCCTGTCTTGGCCTCCTTGATGGGTGACGAGATTGTATGACAATCTTTGTCAGGGCAGTGCCTCCTGGTCAACATCAGTAGAGCATAGCCTGTTAAAGTAATCACAGGAAAATACAGACCTCATTAAGTAGCACAGACATGATTGGAAAAACGTATCGGTGTACACACTGGTAATCACACATTGTGGCTTAGCCTAATAAGGGCTAAGAGATTGTTTAGAGTAAACTGCAAAATTTTACCCAGTTAGCATAATGGTTAAGATCTTTGCTTCTGATGCACAAGGCACAAAGTTTAATCCTAGCCTCTGTGGAAATTGCATGCTATCTGTCTGTCTGTTGCTTTGGTATTCCTTTCACCTTCCAAAAACATGCTGGGTGTTTCCACCTCAAACTCTCCACCTACCCTGAAAAAAATTGAAAAGAGTTGTGGGCACTAGTACAGCATATAAGTAGTGTCTATTGGGGTAAAAGTTGCATAGCCCAACCACTTTAAGCATCAACTGTGTTGCACAGTATCCTCTAGATAGCAGAACATGGATCACAGACTCATGCTCTAGGTGATTTGGTCATGTTGATTAAATGTATATTTGCCAGAGATAAGTGGGTTGAAGACCTGGCCTACTCTAACCTATGCCCAGGACCCATACTAATAGTGAAAGATCTGTGGGCCTCTATTGGCAAGTGTGCACATCATAAAGACAAGAAGCTCTGTGTCAATAAGCTACTGGCAGACCGGTGTCCAGTTGCCCAGCATGGGTCATCTGGAACAGCTCTGCTGAGCAAAAGCTGGATGCGTGATTCATGAACTAAGGATTACTACCCTCAATATAGGAAGATTCTTCTGAAGACAGTGAGGGATGTTATTAAAATTAGTGATAGACTCATGGTAATAAGACTCCAGTGTAAAGATAGGTCAGTAGTCATAATTTCAGCCTATGCCCTACAGCAGGGTTGTTATAGCAAGGAAAAGAGTGCATTCAGGCAGCAGCAGCAAGACAGACAGTCACAGGATCACATACAAGAGTAGCCAACACGCAACCTAGGTAGACTTCCTCTTAGTAAGGAAAAGTCATTGGGTAGAGTCAGATATGTAAAGTGGAACCTGTGTGTTGAGAGACAGCCTTACAAGACTATCTGCAAATATATAGAGCTGAGTATATTTTTCTGTATTATTCTGTATTATAGAGCTAAATTGTTGCTTAGATATCTGTTGTCTTACTGTTCTGCAAATATACAGAGATCAGTATATATTTTTTTGGTTTTATAATTTGCACTGATTCCTCACATCTCTGTTGAAACTTTTCTCCACCCCCCTCCCTGTTCTTGGTTGAAGTTTAAATTTGGTGGCTTTTGCAGTGCCTGCCCCACTGTAGATTTGATCTAGGACACTCCCCCAGTCCCATCTCTTTACCGCATTCTACCTAATAAACCCTTTCTGCACTTGCTTTTAGTCCTTTTTAATTTAATTACATTTTTTCAAACTGTGTGTGGACTAATACTGCTACATACTCAAGTGTGCCAGCTTGCACTGCATGTGAATTGTTTTTACTACTGTTTTTGCTACTTTTCTGAAAAAAAAAATGTAAGCCTGTTTCCTACCTTTCCTGTAATTAGTGTTCCAGATACAGAATTGCTGTATCCAGGACTATTTGTAAGCTTCTGAGCCTCCCAAGCCTTTCTGTGTTGGAGGGAAGCCTTCTAGCTTATCAGTAGGAGTGGTAAGCACTAGGTAACCTGTCTACCACATAAGGAGTGTGGTTCTGGCCCAGAATTTGCAGTTATTGGCCATTTGGGTGGTCTTCCATCTCTC
Organism: Protopterus annectens; assembly: GCF_019279795.1. Lineage (NCBI taxonomy): Eukaryota > Metazoa > Chordata > Ceratodontiformes > Protopteridae > Protopterus > Protopterus annectens. The sequence continues at coordinate 1,842,111,090 of NC_056735.1, forward strand.
TCAACTGTCTGATTTGAAGGCCTGCATTTGCACTTGTTTCTGTCCTGTAACTCCTGGGCCCATCTCATTTGCTCACTCAAAAAAAAAAAAAGAATTTATCTGCTTTTACTGTATTTGTGTTTCTTCCTACTTTATTTTGCTTTTGCGTCATCTTAAAAGTACTCAATTGTATTTATTACTGCTTTTTGTAACTCATTCTAAGCCTTTTAGTTTAAGCACTTGGGCTTCAGACCAGTTGTTTTACATTAAGAAGGTTTGTGGTCTGCACTGTAGTGACAAAACAGGTAGCTTACATCCTTCTAAGTTGGGAGCTGCTGATTGAGGGCTCAGTGTCTGTTATTCTAAAAGTGTATTAATTCTGGTTTAAGCACTTGGGCTTCAGGCCAGTTATTTTACATTAAAAGGGTTTGTGGTCTGCACTCTTGTGGGAGGAGAGGCTGGACTCTGCCCTTCTAGCTGAGAATTTCTGGTTAAAGGCTTATAGTGCCTGCATATTTAAACTGTTTCTTACTGAAATTGGTGCACCTTGTTTGCTGTAGCATAAACTAGATCCAGGCCTGCTGAATCTAGCTTTGTTTGTATAACTTGAGCACTAATCCAGGCATTCTTTAAAGTATTCAACTGTATTTATTACTGCTTGGTAATAACTTGATTAAAGTGTAGCTATCATTCTAAGTCTTTTGGATTAAGCACTTGGGCTTCAGACCAGTTGTTTTACATTAGGAAGGTTTGTGGCCTGCACTGTGGTGGCAAAGCGGGCTCAGTGTCTGTTATTCTAAAAGTGCATTAATTCTGGTTTAAGCACTTGGGCTTCAGGCCAGTTGTTTTACATTAAGAAGGTTTGTGGTCTGCACTGTAGTGGCAGAACAGGTAGCTTACATCCTTCTAAGTTGGGAACTGCTGATTGAGGGCTCAGTGTCTGTTATTCTAAAAGTGTATTAATTCTGGTTTAAGCACTTTGGCTTCAGGCCAGTTATTTTACATTAAAAGGGTTCGTGGTCTGCACTCTTGTGGGAGGAGAGGCTGGACTCTGCCCTTCTGAGCTGGGAATTTCTGGTTAAAGGCTTATAGTGCCTGCATATTTGAACTGCTTCTTACTGAAATTGGTACACCTTGTTTGCTGTAGCATAGACTAGATCCAGGCCTGCTGAATCTAGCTTTGTTTGTATAACTTTAGCACTAATCCAGGCATTCTTTAAAGTATTCAATTGTATTTATTACTGCTTGGTAGTAGCTTGATTAAAGTGTAGCTATCATTCTAAGTCTTTTGGATTAAGCACTTGGGCTTCAGACCAGTTGTTTTACATTAGGAAGGTTTGTGGCCTGCACTGCGGTGGCAGGACAGGTAGCTTACAGCCTTCTAAGTTGGGAACTGCTGATTGAGGGCTCAGTGTCTGTTATTCTAAAAGTGTATTAGTTCTGGTTTAAGCACTTGGTCTTCAGGCCAGTTATTTTACATTAAGAAGGTTCGTGGTCTGCACTCTTGTGGGAGGAGAGGCTGGACTCTGCCATTCTGAGTTGGGAATTTCTGGTTAAAGGCTTATAGTGCCTGCATATTTGAACTGTTTCTTACTGAAATTGGTACACCTTGTTTGCTGTAGCATAGACTAGATCCAGGCCTGCTGAATCTAGCTTTGTTTGTGTGCTTGTTGTTTGTTTGCTTGTTATTTCCTGAAACGCTAATTCCACCTAAAACGCGGCTTTGCAGCGCTTCTGTGGATCCCTAGTGATATCTGCATTGCTTACTGTACCTATTTCCTTGTTTCACTTGAAAGAAAGTTACTGTTTGTTGTTTTTGCATTTAAGTTACCTGTAACACATTGCATTTAAGTTACCTGGCACTTGCTCACTAAAGCAATTATATAAGTCAGCACTAAAAAATTAGAAGCACTAGACCCTCACAAACTCCCCTTGAGTACCTCGTTCCCCATTTTCCCTTTTTTTTCAATTATAAAGGAATTCCCAATACTATTCTAGCATGTCCAAAGGTCAGTTGTCAATCTCCTCTCTGGTCCAGCTGGTGAATCTGGGAATCTTGAGGCAATGTTACAACTGCCTCATGTACACAGACAACCCTCTCCTCCTCCCAACAAATTCCAACACATGTGAGAGATGCAACAATATAGCCATACTGGAGGCTAAGCTCTCTCAATTCAGTACTGGCAAAACCAGTCAGGAGGAGAAGGAAACCACACTCACTACAATTCCAGTCTCACATAGACCTACCACGACAGCAAACCAAACACATAAACACACAAAAACATACTCGGAGGCTCTAAATAAAAATCTGCCTAAGCAGCAGAGACCTCCAAAGCAGACACCCAAGCAACCGCTACCTCAAAACAAAACACATGCAACACATAGCTCACAATGCCAGTGTGCTGAACAGTCACAGCCCTTAAGGCTAAACAACACACCTGATACACTTGTAATAGGTTACTATCGTCAGGCACACTGACGTCCCGCTCACCAGGCTGAACAAGGAGAAGGTCACGGTGAGCTGCCTGTCGGGCGCTAGGATCTGCTACATACACAAGCACTCAGGTCACTCCAAGGCAAGTACAAATATGACTCAAAAAATATAAACACAAAACTAAACTAGTAAACAAGTTGGGTAGCAGTAAAACCAATGCAGACCAGTAAAAGCCAAAAAGATTTAATAAGATTAAGCGCTTTTCGTTTGCTCTGTCAGCAAACTTCTTCAGACAACAAAAGTAATCTCATTGTGATTATACATACATTTTGCTCTGGGTTAATTAGTTGATTAATCAATTAACTTACAGAGGCAACCAACTTCTCTAATTACAGAGCCATCCACTGACATTAGTAAAATACTTATGCAAAATACTAAACAACATTCACAACCAAATAGTGGTAGTAATAAATCTAAGAATAAAAGGAAATTCTAATAATACTAATAGTTATGGTAATAGTTGATATAAAAAATAGTAGATATAAGAAAAACTATATATCTATATATATTATTTATATATACTTAATAACATATATCGATATGTGTCTTTTTTGTGTATAGAACATTTCTTATTTATAAGTAAAACCATACTAGAGTAGATTTCAGCGTGAACATTCAATATAAATAAATCAAACATATATCAACAATTCACTTTACAGCTTCTCCTATCTAAAATATGTTTATATCTAATTCATGTTAAAACCAGATGTATATAAAAATGAATAATAATTAATTAGAATATTCTGACATTCTATATTAATATATTTTCCTAAATTCATCTTTTTAGACTTTTAAGCTTTAACACACTGCTCAAACTACAGGTCTCATTTATACCTGGTAGATTTTATGCATTAAGTCTAATCTGCCAGAGTAGTTCCAGCTCTTCGAGTTGCAATGGTGCAGGACCACCTCTAACATCGAGCTCTGGCTGGTCTATAACTAAAAATCTGAACTGATGTCCAGAAAATTCTGCCACATGTTCAGCTAGGGCATTGTCTTGTTTGTTCCTGCTAATGGCATACGAGTGTTCATACATACGGTCACGGAGTCTCCTCTCCTTTCCGTCTTACCAATGTAAAATGCCTGGCATCCTTGGCATTTAGCCAGGTACACTACCATTCTAGTGTTGCAATTGGCCCTACACTTCAGTCTATATTGAACATTATTTATTTCAAATCTTTTGGATTCAGTTACTAATTTGCAATAATTGCAATTTTGGCATTTGTACATACCAGTTATTTTTGGTTGTTTTTTCCGGCGTTGTTCATATAGTACCTTCAAATTCCTACCCTTCCTAAATATAGTGCCTGGGTATTCACCCAATTTGTTTAATATACTGGGGTTACTTGCAAAAATAACCCAGTTTTTATGTAGTATCCCTATACAGTGGTAACTGAATGCATTATAGGTTGTAATGAACTTTGTTTCTGGTGAGTCAGGTGTGGCAAGGACACTCAATTCTGTTACTACAGAATTTCCCATATTTTCTGATGTGGTCTCTTGCATGGTAACTATCTTTTTCATTGACAAAATAGGTTTATACATTCCTTTAGTACGTTTGTCGCTCACTTCCAAGATCAGTCCTGAAATTAGCTCCAAAGGGTAGCCTCTCTGTGTGAACATCGTTCCCAAGAGTTGACATTCCTCTTGGAAATCCTGTTCAGTAGAAACTATCTGAGCTGCTCATTAACTGACCTTTAATTACTGAACGTTTTTGGTAAAAGGGTGGCAGCTGGTAAAGTGTAAAAAACGTGTTTGAATATGTTTCCTTCCTGTGTATTTTTGCCTGGTAACATTTCAAAGCAAGGTTTTTTGATAAATTAATGTCTAAGTAAGCTATCCTATCAGTATCAAAGGTGGAAGTGAAACGGAAGAAATCAGTTGAGGTGTTAAAAATATTTAATACTGTTTCACTCAACTTTTGGTTACCGTTAAGCAGAATAAAGATATCATCTAGATACCGTGTGTAAAAGACTAATTTGTTTTTAATACTGTCATTTTTGAACACATACTCAGACTCCCAGTGGGCCATCACTAAGTTAGCAATGCTAGCTCCACAAGGGGAGCCCATTGCCACACCTATTTTCTGAAGAAAGAAGTTGTCGCCAAACATAAAGAAATTGTTGTATAAAACAATTTCCAAGAGCTCTTTCACAAGTGAAATTTCATCTATTGTAGCCTTATTCTTAACCATAACTCGAGTTACCCACTCTATACCAGTATCTTGAGGTATACTGGTGTAGAGGTCTTTAACATCTATGGTAAGGAAGTTATAGTTAGGGTTGAAGTCCAAACCATTTAACTTCTCTAAAAATGACCAGGAATCCTTACAAATTTGTGACTCAAGTTTAACAAATTTTTGTAAAATAGAGTCAATTACCTTGGCACATGGGTAAGTGGGTGACCCACGTCCATCGACAAGAGGTCTCATAGGTGGATTACCCAAATCTTTATGTATTTTGGGAATTCCAAAAAGGTAGGGATACCTTGGAAATTGTGTAGACATATAATTGAATATATTTTGTTCAATTCACCCCTCTATGAACATGTCTAATATACTATCCTTTATTACCGAATATGCATGATTGGTCTCCGAGCGGGAACTAACTTCATAGGTGGGGTCATCTAACAGGTCTACCATTCTGTTGTAGTAATCCATGTTATCAAAAATTACCAGTCCCCCTGTACAAATTCCAAAATTGCAATTATTGCAAATTAGTAACTGAATCCAACAGATTTGAAATAAATAATGTTCAATATAGACTGAAGTGTAGGGCCAATTGCAACACTAGAATGGTAGTGTACCTGGCTAAATGCCAGGCATTTTACATCGGTAAGACGGAGAGGAGACTCCGTGACCGTATGTATGAACACTCATATGCCATTAGCAGGAACAAACAAGACAATGCCCTAGCTAAACATGTGGCAGAATTTTCTGGACATCAGTTCAGATTTTTAGTTATAGACCAGCCAGAGCTCGATGTTAGAGGTGGTCCTGCACCATTGCAACTCGAAGAGCTGGAACTATTCTGGAAGATTAGACTTAATGCATATAATCTACCAGGTATAAATGAGACTTGTAGTTTGAGCAGTGTGTTAAAGCTTAAAAGTCTAAAAAGATGAATTTAGGAAAATATATTAATATAGAATGTCAGAATATTCTAATTAATTATTATTCATTTTTATATACATCTGGTTTTAACATGAATTAGATATAAACATGTTTTAGATAGGAGAAGCTGTAAAGTGAATTGTTGATATATGTTTGATTTATTTATATTGAATGTTCACGCTGAAATCTACTCTAGTATGGTTTTACTTATAAATAAGAAATGTTCTATACACAAAAAAGACACATATCGATATATGTTATTAAGTATATATAAATAATATATATAGATATATAGTTTTTCTTATATCTACTATTTTTTATATCAACTATTACCATAACTATTAGTATTATTAGAATTTCCTTTTATTCTTAGATTTATTACTACCACTATTTGGTTGTGAATGCTGTTTAGTATTTTTGCATAAGTATTTTACTATTGTCAGTGGATGGCTCTGTAATTAGAGAAGTTGGTTGCCTCTGTAAGTTAATTGATTAATCAACTAATTAACCCAGAGCAAAATGTATATATACTCACAATGAGATTACTTTTGTTGTCTGAAAAAGTTTGCTGACAGAGCAAACGAAAAGCGCTTAATCTTATTAAATCTTTTTGGCTTTTTCTGGTTTGCATTGGTTTTGCTGCTACCCGACTTGTTTACAAATATGACTCAGTCATTGTCCATGCTGGTGTGAATGACCTGAGATGTACCTCCCTGGACTACATGAAAAGAGACATAGAGGAGCTCTCTGAGCATGTAGCCCAGGCCGGTATGACCCTGACCTTGAGTAGCATCTTACCCTCACCAAGAATGATGCCACAATATGAAGACAAGATGATCAATTTCAACAATTGGCTTAAGTATTGGTGTCATTCAAAGGGGATCCAATGCCTGTCAGCCTGGGATGACATGCTCGACAAGCCATGATGCTTCGCTAGGGACGGCTTGCACCTGTCACCCCTGGGCTTTCGGATATTGGCAAAGGCTCTTGCTACCCCCATAGTGCCTTTTTTAGGCAAGGCTCAAAAGACAAACCCACCTCCATAGGTATCACAAGGGATAAGAAACTAAGAGTAATGCTACTCAACGCCAGAAGTCTAAACCTCAAGATGCACGCACTCAAAACTCTCCTTAGCATGGAGAACATCGATATCTGTGCAGTAAAAGAAACCTGTTTCAAGGCTCCCGAGAGCACCCCAGCACTACCAGGTTATACCTCATACCATGCTTTTCAGCCCCAAAACTTGGACCGAACCACAAAAGGAGGGGGAGTATCAATATTCATCAAAGATACCCACACCTCCAGGTTGGTGGCACAGCATGAAGCATCAGAGACTATCCATGTGCAACTAACAGTGGGTAAAACTGCCTTCCAGTTTATAGCCTGCTACAGACCACCCTCCCAAACCCAGGAACCCCACTCGGCCTTCCTGAGAACACTGGAAAATATGAAGGTCTCTCCAAACACCATTATATTGGGCGACTTCAACTACCCAAACATAGACTGGGAGCATTACTCTTGCTCCAACACCCTAGCCCAAAAGTTCCTAGAATTTATAAACTCAGATGCTATGGAACAACTTGTTACCACTCCCACAAGAGGGGAAAACATACTGGACCTGATCATCACCAACATGGGGACTCTATGCTCCAGACCAGAAGTGTATCCCTCACTGGTAAGATCAGACCATACACTAATCTCACTGGATATTCACATCCTGACTCCACCCCCTGCCCTGAAAACCACAGTGAAAAACTTCTCTAAAGCAAATTTCACACTCCTCAAAACCGAGGTGGAATCCTTCAAAGCCCCCGGGCCTGTGGAAAATACGGCCCAGACCACAGAATCCTTTATAAACGCATTCTATAAACACCTTCAGGAATGCATGGATCCAATCCTCCAAAGGCAGACGTCCTGTCTGGTGGACCCCAGCCATAAACAAACTATACAATAGAAGGAGAAAGCTACTACATGATAGAGCAAAATCCCAAAAAGGGAAGGCATCTCTGATCAGTATTAGCAAAAAACTACGGGCACTCATAAAATCGTCTAAGGCCAGCTTCGAGAGAAAAATTGCACAGGACACTAAGGATAATCACAAGGCTTTCTTTAGTTATGTCAGGAACCTGTGTGGGAATTCCCAGATATGCTCAGAATTAGTCCAAAATGACAAAAAATACACCGAACCCACAGACATTGCCAACATCCTAGCTGACAGGTTCAGTGCAAACTTCTCCCCCCCCTCCCCACCAAAATGGCAAATATCTATCCCAGCAGAGTGCTGCCCCCCTGACATCTCAGATGCTCAGGTAAGAGTTTCCCTCTCCAAAGCAAAAAACACAGCATCAATGGGACCAGACGGTGTCCCGGGCTGCGTCCTACATGAAGTCCAAGAAGAGCTAAACCCAAACATAAAACTACTGTTCAATCTCAGCCTTACTACAGGATATGTACCCAAAGAGTGGCGTACAGCAACAGTGGTCCCTCTCCACAAAGGTGGTGCCTCAATGGATGCTGGAAACTATTGCCCCATAAGCCTGACTAGCTTGGTCTGCAAAGCTATGGAAAGGATCATCATGGACCTCATAAATAAAGATATTGGGGACCTACAGACACTGAATCCTACCCAGTTTGGCTTTGTTAAGGGCAGATCCTGCCTCTTAAACGTGGTTGATTTCTTTGAAACAGTCACCAAGTCCATTGACGAGGGGAAGGTGGTCCACACAGCCTACCTGGACCTCGCAAAAGCCTTCGATACAATACCCCACTTTGGCATTATAGATAAGCTCACCAGCTTAAATATAAACCCGTATGTCACTAGATGGGCTGCAAACTGGCTCAAGGACAGAACCCATATGGTTAGAATTGCTAGAGCCATGTCAGACTCCAAACCAGTTACAAGTGGCGTCCCACAAGGCTCAGTCCTGGGACCTCTCTTGTTCGGTATATATTTCTCGGAGGTACAGGCCAACACGGAAGGACTGTGGCTGACCAAGTTCGCAGATGACTGCAAACTGGGTGCCATAATCGACTCTCCAGCTGACATAAGCATCCTCCAAAAGGGCCTCATTGAAACAGAAAACTGGTGCCAGAGCCATGGCCTCAAGCTAAACGCCAAAAAGTGTATAGTCATCCCCTTTGGCAAAAACAAAGTGCCCACAAATTACCACATAGGTGGTAATCCATTAAGTACAGAAGAAGTAATTAGGGACCCAAGTTGATAGCAATCTCTCATTTGACAACCACGTGGCCAAAGTGGTTAGAAAAACATTTTATCTAGCCCACCTAATCATGAAGGGATTCACATCTAGATCAGGGGAGGTCATCGTACCTCTTTACTCATCCCTCATCAGGCCCATAATTGAGTACAATTCCCCTTTTGGGATGTACCTTACCAGACACCTGCAGCAACTGGAAAGACCCCAAAAGTACCTCACCAAGAGGATCAAAGGGCTCAAACAGATGCCATATGCTGCCCGGTTAAAGAAACTCCAGCTCTACTCAGTGGCATACCGCCTGCTCAGAGGCGATCTGTGCCTGACATATAAAGCCATGACCAACCCGGAATTTATGGACATGCTGCACCTCAGAAAATCCAAATCCCATCGAGCTACGCGCTTGAGAGACTTGAACCTCAGCACTGAAATAAATAGGACATGCTGGAGGGACAGATTCATAACCCAGAGGCTCCTTTCACTCTGGAATAAAATCCCAGTCCAGGTTAGGCAGAGTCCCTCATTGACTCTCTTCAAGAGGAATCTTGATGAGTGGATGGGAGATCGTAGGTTTACCCCGGGTATCACTTCTGTGTCACTGTTAGACACAGGCACAGTATACTAACCTCGAAAAAGGGCATAGCAAAATAAATTTAAAATGGGTGGCGAAAGCCAAACACCCTCTGGCTAGGCTTATAAATGCCCTAGGGCAGATAGCCTAGTATGAACCTATGAACCTATATTGCAAAGTTATCTCCAATAAAACAGTCAACCTACAGCATAAACCACTGGTGGCTACAATAAGCTATGAGCAGTGGTCAGAGAAGGCTTTAAGATCAAGAGACAGCCTGAAGACCTAGAATTTAACGGGAACAAAAATACAAAAGACTTCAAGGAGACATTCAAGGTTCTAGTACCTCAGGAAGAAGTGATTCAGAATTCCATGAAGTTATCAAAAGAAAGAACGAGTGCAGGAAAATGTGGAATTTGGAAAAGTCACATCAGGCTAAGAAGGATTACTGGCTGCCTAACACACAGGCGTAGAGAGCAGTTGCAATAGCAAAGAACAAGGCATCAGAGGCACTCTGCCATCTTTTGGAAAGTGACTCAGCAGATGGGACAAAGTAACTCTTTCAGGGACAAGGCAAAGGCAGAAAGATAAAGAATATATTAGACACCCTTCATAAGGGATACCAGAAACAACCTCATCACGAGTTCATAGAACACCAAAGGTAGGCTGATGGAGAACTTCAGCAGCTTCTGAATGAAGTAAACCCTATACAAGCTGCACTGCCCCAGTCACAGCCTATAGTGAAAAAGGAGGACCAACTCACCCTAAAAGAAGTAAGAACTGCACTAAGGAAAATGACGTCAGGGAAAGCAGCAGGCTCAGATGAGATCAGAGCAGATATGATCGAGATGCTCAGTGAGTTAGGGGAAATATAGCTCCAGACGGTACTCATTGCAGCATGCAGAGAAAGGATATCCCAGATGACTGCAGAATAAGCATACTAGTGCCAATGTACAAGAGTAAAGGGAACATTCACAACTATTGGCAGTATAGAGATATCAAACACCTGTCATACTGCATGAAAGTGCTGGACAGGGTGATTCAGACCAGGATGCAGCACAACCACTCTGATGTTTCCAGTGAGACAGATAGCTCACAAGAAGCTAAACATGAGGAGACAGTCCAACTTGACATTCCTAGACTTGGAGAAAGCATATGACAAGGTCCCAGAAAATATGATTTAGGCAGTCCAGTGATGGTTTGAAGTCTGGGAAACACTGGTTCATAGGTTGATACTAGGCTATCTGCCCTAGGGCATTTATAAGCCTAGCCAGAGTGTGTTTGGCTTTCGCCACCCTTTTAGATTAGTTGACTGTGACTCTGTATAGTAGGTCACAGAAGATAGCCCTTTTGAGGTTAGTTTACTGTGCCTCTGTCTAGTAGGGACACAGAAGAGATCCCAGGGGTAAACCTACAATCTCCCATCCACTCATCAAGATTTCTCTTGAAGAGGGTCATTGAGGGACTCTGCATAACATGGATTGGGATTTTGTTCCAGAGTGAGGGGAGCCTCTGGGATATGAATCTGTCCCTCCAGCATGTCCTATTTATTTCTGTGCTGAGGTTTAAGTCCCTGGAGCGTGTAGCTCTAAGGGATTTGGATTTCCTGAGGTGGAGCATGTCCATTAATTCTGGGTTGGACATGGCTTTATACATCAGGCACAGATCGTCTCTGAGAAGGCAGTAAGCAACTGAGTAAAGCTGGAGTTTCTTTAGTCTAACTGCGTAGGGCATCTGTTTGCGTCCCTTGATCCTCTTGGTGAGGTACTTTTGGGGTCTTTCCAGTTGCTGCAGGTGTCGGGTAAGGTACATCCCAAATGGGGCATTGTATTCAATTATGGGCCTGATGAGTGATGAGTAGAGGGGCACAATGACCTCTCTTGATCTAGATGTGAACCCTTTCGTGATAAGGTGGGCTATATAGAAGGTCTTTCTAACCACTTTGGCAACGTGATTGTCAAAGTAGAGATTGCTATCTACTTGGGTCCCCAAATCCCTAATTACTTCTTCCGTACTTAATGGATTACCACCTATGTGGTAATTTGTGGGCACTTTGTTTTTCCCAAAGGGGATGACTATGCACTTTTTGGCATTTAGCTTTAGGCCATGGCTCTGGCACCAGTTATTCGTCTCTGGGAGACCCTTTTGGAGGATGCTTGTGTCAGTCGGCGAGTCAATTATGGCACCCAGTTTTCAGTCATCTGCGAACTTGGTCAGCCATAGTCCTCCCATGTTAGCTTGTACCTCAGAGAAATATATACCGAACAAGAAAGGTCCCAGGACTGAGCCTTGTGGGATGCCACTTGTAACTGGTTTAGTGTCTGACATGGCACCTGCAATTCTGACCATGTGGGTTCTATTCCTGAGCCAGTTTGCAACCCATCTTGTGACATAGGGGTTGATATTTAAGCTGGTGAGCTTATTTATGATGCCCGAGTGGGGTATTGTGTCGAAGGCTTTTGCGAGGTCCAGGTAGGCTGTGTGGACTACCTTCCCTTCATCTATGGCCTTGGTGACTGTTTCAAAGAAGTCGACCAGGTTCAAAAGGAAAGATCTGCCCTTAACAAAGCCAAATTGGGTAGGATCCAGTGTTTGGAGGTTCCCAATGTCTTTGTTTATGAGTTTCATGATGATACGCTCCATAGCTTTGCAGACCAGGCTAGTCAGGCTTATAGGGCGATAGTTTCCGGGGTCCTTTGTGGAGTGGGACCACTGTTGCTGTACGCCATTCCTTGGGTACATATCCTGTGGTAAGGCTGAGATTGAACAGTGACTTTATGTGAGGGTTCAGTTCTTCTTGGAGTTCATGTAAGACGCAGCCCGGGACACCATCCGGTCCCATTGATGCTGTGTTTTTTGCTTTGGAGAGGGCAGCTCTCACCTGTGCATCTGTTTTGTCAGGGAGGCTACACTCTGTTGGGATAATCATTTGCTCTTTTGGGGGGGAAGGGGGGGAGAAGTTTTCACTGAACCTGTCTGCCAGGATGTTGGCAATGTCTGTGGGTTCAGTGTATTTTTTGTCATTTTGAACTAACTCAAAGCCTATCTGGGAGTTACCACCCAGGTTCCTGACATAACTAAAGAAGGTCTTGTGATTATCTTTAGCATCTTGTGCAATTTTTCTTTTGAAGCTGGCCTTAGATGATTTTATGAGGGATCGTAGTTTCTTGCTAGTACTGATCAGAGATGCCTTCCCTTTTTGGGATTTTGCTCTATCATGTAGTAGCTTCCTCCTTCTGTTGTATAGCTTATTTATGGCTGGGGTCCACCAGACAGGTCCCCTGCCTTTGGAGGAATGAGTCTTGGTTTTATTTGGGATAGCACGATCCATGCATTCCTGTAGGTGTCCATAGAAAGCGTTTGTAAAGGATTCTGCGGTTTGGGCCATATTTTCCACTGGCCCGGGGTCTTTGAAGGATTCCACTTCGGTTTTGAGAAGTGTGAAGTTTGCTTTTGAGAAGTTCTTCACCGTGGTTTCCTTGGCTGGGGGTGGGGATGGGATATGGATGTCCAGTGAGATTAATTTATGGTCTGATCTTACCAATGAGGGGTATACCTCTGGTATGGAACATAGAGTCCCCATGTTGGTGATGATCAGGTCCAATATGTTTTCCCCTCTTGTGGGAGTGGTGACCAGTTGTTCCATAGCATTTGAGTTTATAAATTCTAGGAACCATTGGGCGAGGGTGTTGGGGCTTGAGTAGTGCTCCCAGTCTATATTTGGGTAGTTGAAGTCACCCAATATAATGGTGTTTGGAGAGACCTTCATATTCTCCAGTATTCTCAGGAAAGCCGAGTGGGGTTCCTGAGTTTGGGACGGTGGTCTGTAGCAGGCTACAAACTGAAAGGCAGTTTTGCCCACTGTTAGTTGCACGTGGATGGTCTCTGATGCTTCATGCAGTGCCACTAACCTGGAGGTGTGGGTATCTTTGATGAATATGGATACTCCATCTCCTTTTGTGGTTCAGTCCGAGTTTTGGGGCCAAAAAGCATGGTATGAGGTATAACCTGGTAGGGCTCGGGTGCTCTTGAGAGCCTTGAACCAGGTTTCTGTTACTGCATATCGATATTCTCCATACTGAGGAGAGCCTCGAGTGCGTGCATCTTGAGGTTTAGACTTCTGGTGTTGAGCACCATTACCCTTAGTTTCTTTTTCTTTGTGTTGTCTATGGAGGTGGGTTTGTCTTTTGAGCCTTGCCTAAAAAAGGTACTATGGGGGTGGCAAGAGCCTTAGCCAGTATTCGAAAGACCAGGGGTGACAGGTGCAAGCCATCCCTAGCGAAGCAACGTGGCTTGTCGAGCATGTCATCCCAGGCTGACAGACACTGGATCCCTTTTGAATGACACCAATACTTTAGCCAATTGTTAAAATTGATCATTTTGTCTTTATACTGTGGCATCATTCTTGGTGACGGTAAGATGCTACTCAAGGTCATGGTCATACCGGCCTGGGCTACATGATCAGAGAGCTCCTCTATGTCTCTTTTCATGTAGTCCAGGGAGGTACGTCTCAGGTCATTCACACCAGCATGGACAATGACGGAGTCATATTTGTACTTGCTTTGGAGTGACCTGAGTGCTTGTGTTATGTGGCAGATCCTGGCACCCGACAGGCAGCTTACAGTGACCTTCTCCTTGTTCAGCCTGGTGAGTCGGACGTCAGTGTGTCTGACAATAGAGTCACCTATCACAAGTGTATTAGGTGTGTTGTTTAGCCTTAAGGGCTGTGACTGTGTGGCACACTGACTTTGTGAACTATGTGATACGTGGGTATTGTTGTGGGGTAGTGGTTGCTTGGATGTCTGCTTTGGAGATCTCTGCTGCTTGGGCAGATTTTTATTTAGAGCCTCCGAGTATGTTTTTGTGTGTTTATGTGTTTGGTTTTCTGTTGCGATAGGTCTATGTGAGACTGGATTTGTGGTGTGTGTGGTTACCTTCTCCTCCTGACTGACTGCGCCATTATTGGGTTGAGAGAGCTCAGCCTCCAGTTTGGCTATATAGTTGCATCTCTCACATATATTTGAGCTTGTTGGGAGGAGGAGAGGGTGGTCTGTGTACATAAGGCAGTTGTAACATTGCCTCAAGATTCCCAGATTCACCAGCTGGACTGGAGAGTAAACCCGAAACTGACTTTTGGACATGCCAGAATAGTATAAGGAACTACTTTTTGACTGATCAAAAAGGACCAATAGGGAGCCAAGTACTTAAAGGGAGTATAAGAGGGTCTAGTGCTTTAGTTTATTAGTGCTTACTTATAAGATTACTTATACGAGCAACTGCAGAGCTTTAGAATGAAAATAGAGTGCTTACTTTGAGATTTAGAACAGTTCTAAGGGAAAAAGTGAAGAGCAGACTTTGTGGAGCCAGGAATAGTTTAAACCCACGCAAAATCGTGCAAAACCACACAAATGCGGGTTCCAAAGCAGGGAAACTGAAAGAGATAGGAATTGACCCAGAGCGGCCAATAAGCTACTAGTTTCAGGGCTGAGACCACTCCTCCAGGGACAGATAGGCTGCTCAAAGCTCCCCACTCTCACTGATGAAAAGAGAAGCTTCCTCCTATCCAAGTAAGGATATGGGCAACACAGGAAACTATACCACAGTCCGGAATTCAGCAAAACCTGAAATCTGAACTAATCTAGTTCAGCAAAGGAGGGAAAAGAGAATTTTTTTTTTTTTTTTTTTTGTTTTTATTCAGGAAACAGCAGAAAAACACACAGAAAACACTGTAAATGCTATAAACAGGCTAGCGCACTTTAGTGTGTAGCCTACAACAGTTATACAAAATAAAAGTAGAGTTTGTGTAGGCTATATACATGGATTCAATGACTGATGTATGAGCAGTGTCAGGACTCACATAGAGGTTCTCAGTGGGAGTAAGTGTATATCAGGGTTCAATGCTGAGCTCACTGCTGTTCATATTGCTGATGGACTACACTAGCAAAAAGGTCAAAGACGAAAGATCGAAGTTGCTGTATGCAGACAATGTGACATTTCAAGGACTTCGGCAAATAATAAGGGAATGGAATAGAAGATGAGGACACATGGGATAAAACTGAGTACAGATAAAACTGTTGTCATGGCAGCAAATAGTGGAAATCAGAAGACGCTGAAAAGTGAGAAGGAACATAGTGTAACAGGCTAACAACTTCAAGTATCTGGGAGGGGTATTTGAGGAAAAAGGAAGTCTAAACGAGGAGCTCAGTGCTAGAATCAGAGGGGCTACATTCAACTGGCCCAGAGTTTTGGGGTAATTTGTGACAGAAGAATGCCAAAGAAGCTGAAAAGTAAGGTGTATAATACAGTGGTGCAACTAGTACTATTGTACAGTACAGAAACCTGGGCAGTGAACGCAGAGCAACTGAGGAAGCAGAGGTGAAGGAGATGAAGTGCCTGAGATGGGTGGTAGGGTGTACACTGTGGGCTGAAAAAGAAATGAGAACAACAGAACAAAAGATAAAGTTGCTCCAACTGCAGATAACATCAAAGAGAACAGATTATGGTGGTTTGGGCAATTATGCAGGAAAGCAAAAAACAATTTAGTGAAGAAGATTTGGGAGAGACAGGAAGAGGGCAAAAGGAAATCAGTCCATCCTGCAAAGAGATGAATCATGTGTGAGAAAACCTCTGACAGTCAGGCATGACCATTGAAGGGAGGAAAGTGGCACTGAATCAAGAAAGATGTTGACGGTTGACAATGTACCCCAACCACATGTAGAAAATGTGACAAAGGATGATGATGATGATGGCAACGATGATGATGATGGTGATGCATAATGATGTAAAACCTTTTACCATTTAGGGATGATGGCCTATGACTCCTGGAGTTCCTCTGCCACTAACAAAGTACATGGTCAGAAAAGAGGGAATTATCAGGCTAAACAAAATGCTTGGCAGCTACATAGCTGGCTTGGTGGGGGGATGCAATACAGTATGCTGCCCACAGAGACTTTTCCTTGTCACTTGACTGTTGTAGAAAGAAACAGCTCTCTCTGCAGTTCATTGTCTGCTGTAACAACATACCACCAAATACATACTGTGCATAATTTTGAAACAGGTTGCATGAGCCTGCCTACCACAGAAAGGTAGATTACAGTTGATAACCATGTTGTTGCTACAACCACTGCGTGGCAATGAGTTGCACAAATTAAGATTTATACCAGAATTATAATGGTTTGGTACTGTAATATATTTTATAGTCTCTTACTGCTATGTTCTTCTTCCTGAAATTCCTTCATGCTGTACAAAATGTTTTCCTAAGCCTTTAATGGGCAACTTAAAATGACTGATGTCTGTGCGGCTTCCCAAAATAAACTGTAGTTGTTGCCTGTAACAGCAGAATTTGGCAACAAAAATGGAAAAGATGGCATTTGGAACACAAAATTCATATTTGTTTCTTGTACAGATACCTTAATTAAGAATAACGTTGGCCTGTTTTTTGAATAGTAAACTTACCACATTAAAAGACAAAGAGCAGCAACCGATTCAGCTTCAGGAACCACAGGCAAGTACGCACACACAACGAATGGTTCACACAACGAATAGTTTACCTAGGTTTCGTCTTTTAATTTTAAACTGACTTCCTCAGAACTACAATCAAATGTAATAACACCAACACAGCCTTTAAATACTCACATTACCATACATTAATTAATTGATTCCAATTAACCTATAAATGCACTTCAATTTAAGAATCCATTTCATTAAAAAGAACAAAAATACAAGTATATGTATATATGAAATGAATGTTTCAATTATTACTTGCATTATTCCCATTCAAATCCATACAACTATAACTTTAATAACAACACATTTAAAATGGAAAAAATAAATAAGAAATAAAAATATATATAATAGAAGTAAATATGTCAAAGATAATATATGATGTATGAAATACAAAATTAATCATTAAATTTAATTTTAATTTAATTGTATTAACCCATAAGGTGTCTATACTTTAAAATAGGGGCTATACTGATGTAGTCATTTATACCAGGAAAAGTGGTGGCATCTAATATTAACTGCCACCTCATCTCACTGATATCAAGATGGACATCCAAAACACTTCCTTGACTGTCTTTAACAATGTGTTGAATGACACAAAACTTGAAGTCATGCCCTTTAAATGATTCAATATGTCTGACCAGGGCAATTTGAGTAAGTGGATGTGGGAGCTAAGTTATTAGTTGCTAGTTGCTAGTTGGGTATAATATGAAGTAAGACAATAGAGTAGAAACAAGGGAGGCATGTAGAGGAAAGTAAGAATCATGTTGGACTAATAAAAGGAGTAGATCAGTAGTAGTAAAGAGGAACAGAAGTAGAATGTTTGTGAGGAGTTATTGATAGTACTAGAGTACAGTAGAGAGAAAGGACGGACCCCACAAATTAAGGGAAATGGAAAACATGAAATTAGATGTACGGATCTGGTGATTTTCTAGATGGGAGGTGTAGATAGATGGGTAGGGCCAGTGGACAGGAAAGGGAGGGGTTTGTGTGGAGGGAAAAGGTGAGGTTAGGTATAAAGTAAGTGATATGAGGGTTGGTGGGAAAGGGGGTAGGGGAGAGGAGTGAGCCTGAGCATAGAGAGGGCTAATGGAGCAGGGCCACATCGAGCAGGAAGGGCTCAAGAAAAAAAAAAACAATCTGTAAGGTGAGAAGGCGAAGGGAAGAGTAGAGGTAAGCTGATACTGAGGAAGCTACGTAGAAAAGAAAAGCCTGGGGGAGAAAGAGTGGGGGAGGGGAGATTTCAGTATGCAGACTGTCAAATAAAATCAAGAGATCAATACACAGGAGGTTCAGGTTCAAAAGTTTACTAGTGTACACCAGGAGGCAAAAAACGTACAAGTACAGAATTTTGTCTGACATGAAACAGGAAGTACACAATTTTTATAGTTTCTTACATTCAAGTTGTGCCCACCTTACTGACGTGGTCAGTCACAGGGCATCTACATCACCTTAGCTTACAGTATTCTATTCCTAAAATAATGCTGATGCTGTATATTTAAAAAAGTTTTCCTCTGGTAACAGTACGGCCTTGCTTACCACCTGGTCAGACATAATGTCTTTCTGTATCTTCTTCAAGGTTTCAGACTAGTTCGAATACAATAGCAGATTCAGTCTTTTAATACACTTCTTTGTTCCCCTGTAACACTTTCCCAACAGCTGCGTGTTATCTAGTAACACATACAGAAGGCCAATCATCCCAGCAGGAAAGAGCAGATTTTCATTATTTCACATATTTAATTTCCTGACCCAGCAGATAATCATTTGTGAAAAGCATAGACATTAAAACTTGCTTGAGCTAGCAGCTGCCAGGGTCAGAGGCCAACTTGCAACAAGGCACACTGCAGTTTCAAAAACTTCTTGCAATTACACATGAATTCATCTCTTGGTTATATCATTAATAGAATAAAATGCATTACATACTACTTTGCTTTTAAAACTAGCACTTCACATATATTCAAATACATATTTCTCTAACACAGACTATCACTCAACAGAGGAAAAAGGAATAGGGGTGAGGATTTAAGGGAGAAACACTGGACAAATAAAATGTTACAACTGTGGTGAGTTCAATTTATAGGAAGTTAAAGAAGTGACGTAAGGCAACAGCAGGTGCACAAGAGACTACAATAGTAGAAGGTGAGAGAGGAAGAGGGGCGAAGGGCAAGTTCTGGTGGTAAGGAACAGTTAAAACTTATAAAGTTAAGAAGGCAGAAATAAAGCAGTAATTACACTGACATACTTTGGTTCACTTGGGTGGCTGGGGTGAATTACTGGGGCAGCAGTTGGACGAAGGTTTGTGCTAGTAAGTTAATGCTTGATTCAGGTCTACAGGTCTGAGGCTAAGGGTTTGAAAGGCCGGATGTGCTATGGCAGGCTGGCAGATAGCTGTACATTCTGCAAAAAATAGAAGAAGGTATGTTAGAAGGATAGGAGAGGGTAGTCAGAAAATAAAGAGTGAGAAGAGGGTAGGGAAGGTAGAAATGGGTTACAGGGGAGTAGCAAGTAGAGAGAAAGAGCAGAGTTTGAGGAAGTAGGCATATAAAGGATTCTTAGTGCCGAGTAGGAAGGAAAGACAACAGGCAAGTAAGTATTATAGCAATCATGTAGTTAACAAGAAAGAATCTCTATATAACAGATTGCAAGTTAATAGCAGTCAGGTACAAGGAACAGAAAATTATTTCAAACAATAGAAATGATTTAAAAATAATGGAAATGGAAATAAGGATGAGTCAGCTGTAGAAATGTTTCACAATACAGTTCAGAAATAAAACTGATCTTAATATAATAAAAAAACATATTAAGACAGCACAGGCAATTCTAGTAGAAGCAGCAGGTACAGTGCAAAAAGATAAGATAAGACTCCAGGCAGGCGGTCCAACTGTTAACAGTGCAGTTTGAGATACAGGTCAGCACATTCATTGTAAAATTTCGAGTAGTTGCTTACCAACAGAAAAATGCTACACAGTCAGGAAATTACTATTATAAAAACTAATACCAAAGCTCAGAACAAAATGGCAGTCAGTAGAAAATAGTGAGCCAAACTTTACTGGACTATTAAGTCCAGAGGCAGATACTTTTTTTATCCAGGTCAGAAATGCCAGGCCTGTATTCAGTAACTAATACAACCATGGATGCCAAGATGTATAGTTAGAGGTTATTATAGTATTAAAGGATTGAGTAGATCTGTCATCTGTAACCACTTAGAAGCATCGCTCGGCAGGGAGAGGATAAGGACTATATTATATTTAAGATCTTTAGTGATATTTGAAACTAGTTCAAAGCAGGTCCAACTTGAACCACACAAGGTACAGGTGTCTATATGATAAATATGCAACCCTGCAGCACAAAATTGGCAGTGTTTGAGGCTTACAGTGACTGTGAATACTTTCAAACAAAAGGAGTGGGAAAGAAGAGTCGCTAAGTTAAAAATAGTGCGAGATAATATTGAGGAGCAATCAGTTATAAAAGTAACCAACTAAGGGTTGACACTCTTGTAACAGTTGGAATTTACCCAGAAATCAGTACTGCAGTATAAGTATGTTGTACATAGTGAAACAGTTTGAAACAGTCAATTGTATCCAATGAAAAGTCAGAGTAACTAAAGGGTAAACGCTCTCATAGTAGTTGCGTTTTACTAGGACAGCCTCACAGCAAAGCTATTAAGACTTAAAAGTGAGAGCTTTTAAACAGACAAAAACTTTTGTATGAATATCAAAGGATGCTCAGCATATTCACATGGTGAGGTACATTGACGGGACAGGAAAAGCACAAATGCAATAGTTATCTTATTTATCACAAGTGCTCAGAGCAGATTTCAGTTAAGTTATGACAGTATAACCACCAGAACCACAGACAGTACAGTCAGTTTAGGAGAAAAAAGGATAAAGAGAGGACGCCAAAAATTTGAAAGGATTTAATGTTGTAATTTTCCTCTCATATTGTTCCATGAATGTCTCATTTAATAACAGTTTTAAACAAGATTGTAATACTAAACAAATAATATTGTCTTACTTTTCTAGGAAAGTGAAATCTGTAAACTAGACATCATAAAGCTTCAGCGACAGATCTTAAACCTCCAGAATTACCTGCTGCTGGGAGAGTGGAAATTGAAGGTTCTACGGGAAAACAACTACCTCTGGGTAAAAAGCAGAATATTTAGCTTCAACAAAAACATGACGAAGGCAACAAAGTTACCCAGTACTAGTGGTAACTTAATTGTCTATGATGAAGGTATGCACTTATGTTATCTTTTATTAGTTATCTATGTAAAAGTAATACCTTGTTTTTTTTTTTAAACTGATACATACCCATGTGCGTGTTAACCACTTCCACTGTACCTGTATGTAATAGAGGCACAATTTCCAATTTCCATCATTCAGCTGTGATAAACCTTAGAATTCCTGCAATTGTGTACCTTTTCACCTTTTGGATACTATTTGTATTCCTTGTAAGAATTACATTAACAACATCATCAAATTATCCATACTCTTATAAAGAAGAAAATATTGGCTTTGCAGGGAACAAGGTGTGTCATGAACATAATCACAGAAACATGGTGTAAAGATAGTGACTGGACTGTTTTTACAGAACAATATAACATTTTCTAGTGCTGTAGAGAAACAAATCAATACCAGAGGTGGAGGAATTTGTGTATTCATTAAAAATGATATTACAGTAGTAGGGGAACAGTTTGAATAGTGAAGACAATAAGTTGCATAGTGTTGAGTAAAAAAGGATATGTAAACCATAGCTTTAATCAGGATATATAATCAACCCAAGGCAATTGCAAATGAAATACAAGAACTACTCGATTTAATGAATACACTAATAGCAGAGTTTAAAATCATTGCCGTAAACTTACATTTGCCTTTAACTAACTGGAGACAGATTTTCTGTGAAGAAAAGTGTGCTGGCTAATTATCTATTAGAAAACATAAACAGAAAATGATTGAAGCAACTAGGAGGCATAACATATTGAACATTGTATGTAGGGTAATACCAGTGCAGAATTTCAAATAAGGCCACATCCTTCAGCAATCACAGAGTTTTTCATGAGGAATTTAAAATTATAAAAAAATAATTGGATGCAAGATAAAGGCTGGTGTGAATGCATACTAGTGATAAATTACAGAGGCAAAGAGTAAAGTAATGAAAAGGACATAAGATTATTTAGAAGGAAAAATGTAGAGGAGATGTCAGATGTGCTTTGCTCTCAAAGCGAATTTCTTCACAACTACGTTTCAAAAGCATGATCTGGTAACTATCAGAGACCCGATCATAATCCTTAAATTACAACATCAAATGATGCTGCTTTGATGTGATTACAGCAAAATTAGGAAACAAACAAATAAATAAAAACAAGAATCTAAAGTGGAGGCCAAGTAAAGGTATAAAAATACATAAATTCACAGACTGAAGTTTCATCTGCAAGGACAACAGGCATTTTCTTCACAGGAAATATAAATAACAAAAAGCTTTCATTTAAGTCCATGACACAGAAGGCTATCTGGTCTCCTTAGACCTTGCCACACTATGAACTGTGTTCAGAATTAAGACTATGATCTCATGAGGCAGAGCAAAAGAAGCAAGATTTAATACTCCTTTTGAAAATAGATGTACCACCATGTAATTTGGATTTGTCAGCACAGGAGAAAGTTGCATAGGGATTAGAACTGAGAAACAATCAGAACCACAAAAAAAAAACTTTGCTTTTTAAATGTGCTGTACCACATGCTACTGACAATAACTGAAGGAATTCAATGACTGGGAAATACTCTGCCTCTTCCCAATGCAGGGGTGGCACTGCTGGCATTATGTTCCTGCTAGCACCCAAAACAGGCATTCACTGTATGACATAAGATGGAGCAAATAAGAGTTGGAATGTGGCATCAGCAGTTACACACATAACATGAGCACAGGAAGGAGCCAAAGACAATCAAAGCACAAGAAAAGGTAGATTGATAAACAAGAAGAATGAACCTTGAAATACATAAATGAGAAAATTAAGGCCATTCAGCTGTCATATTTTTAGTTACTTATCTGGGGTAAAAAGGTGAGTTCAATTACTGTGCATAAAACAATTTTATATCTAATAAATGTTTTATAATTATGACTGATTCACTAATAATCTATTTATATTGCATAGGTATATTTTTCTATAGTTAAAGCCTGAGGAGATACCCTAAATGTACTATTCAAACTAGATTAACGTATTAACTTCAAGCATACAGGAAATAAATACATGAAATGACCATGTTCAAGAGCACGTCTTCTTTCTGTTCTTTGATATTTGTCCCCTTGTATCTGCAGACAATCAAGCCCTTTCCATGTAATCACCCATTCATTCACTGGAACTCCCTGGATGATTGCACAAGAGTCAGCTGATTGATGGGCCATCATCCAGGCAAACATGAAGGGTGGATGCACTTTTTTCTGGCCTGTGCACTGGTCCTCACAGAAGCCTGACATCCATGGTCTTCTTTTGTCAATGCAGATGTAAAGACCCAACTGCTGTATGCTAGGTCTTCGGCCTCTCCTAGGAACTAGTTAGCCAACAGGTTGGAGTGTCTCACACTTTCATAGTGGGTGTACTGGGGTTGACTGCATACTGCCACCCTTCTGAACTGGCTCCCCCAATACTCAGGTCACTAACTGATCCTTAGTTACAGTAAGGACTTCATCCACTTGCACCAAGTAGCTGGCATAACAACACTCCTACCTTTAATCTGACTTGAAAATGTTTGGAAGAAGCAATGATTTAAATGTATAATCAGATGAAGTACAAAAGTTTGACTGCATAGCTACCTTCAAAGTCACCCTGACAAAACATCTTGCTCAGAAATAAGAGCATGGGTAAAATTCTTTCAGTTACTATAAACGTTAAGAGTTCAAGAACACCTCCTGATTATCATGTAAGAAGTTTCCATAATTAAAGGCATGCTTAATGTTATTCAAAATGTTGAATAAATGAATGTGAAATTATTGTGCATATAGAAGTACTCAAAAACATTATACCTAGTTACGTATAATTAACACTTTAAAGCTATAGTAAAAAAGGAAAGACCTTCTGAATGCAAGTCTGTGTGTGTGTGTGTGTGTGTGTGTGTGTGTGTGTGTGTGTGTGTGTTTAAAATAGGGTCAGATAATAAGCAAACTGTATGTTCTTCTTTGATGGTGGAAAATCAAAAATGTGTGGGCTCTTTGCTTACATTAACCAGTCAGTTTGACTCACATACCAGTACTGACACTGCACTGGTATCATTACACATTAACAAGAAGTTACTAGTTGAAGCTTCAGCTCCATAAAACAAAACAATCAAAACTTTGATCAAATGAAAAATACAAAAAAAAAAGAGTGTTTCAAACCATCCACATCCCTCCACTCCCATTTAGTGTTCATTCATCCAAGAGTAGGTAAGTCCACTGCAATACATTATGGGGAGTTGCAAGCCTAAGATGTCCTTTAAATGAGATGCAAAACTGAGATCCCCACTCCTTGTTCAGGTGAAGGCGGATGATTCTGTGTCACTCATTTAATGGAGCTGCAACAGTTTTATTGAACCTTGCATATACTTACCTACATTTCTTTACTTACAAAATTATCTAAGCTGTTTACCTAATTATTAATTTCAGAAATCTCTAAAGATTTCTGCTGGTATAAAGTTCCACAGCAACGTTAGCCACCACTTTCTGTTTCCACCCTTAACATAAATCTTCTTTATCTTCTTTTAAGTATTTAATAGCTTCTCTTGAGATGCTCTCACAAGTTACAAATAGAGCAAAAAATCTGATTTAATACATCAAGAATGTTTTTTAATGTTCAAGTTATGTTAAATGGATGGGAGTCTCTCTTCCAAATAGGTCTCACCATATCACCATCACATGAATTCCATATACTTTTTTTTCACACCAAATTTGCGCATACAAAGCCTAGAAATGTTAATGAGCTGTAAGTCTGTAAAGTATTCTTACTGTGCTTTCCTTTAGTCACCTTCATTTCACAGAAAGATTTTGGCAGGTATTCATAGTCATTGTACGAATATGTTACAGGTATCAGCACTGTCCACTAATGAACATAACTAGGCTGTGATTCATATAGCACATTTAACTGATGTCATGTTTTCTGCTTGTTGCATAACATTGTATTCTGACGTACATCCTTATCTCTTACACAAGCTGTGACTCTTTAAAATCATGTTCAGATTTGCTATAGATTTCATTTCATAGGTTCATAGTTATACACTAGGCTAATGACCACCATGGCCTTTATAAGCCTAACCATGCAATCCAGTCTAATTGTGTCCCTGTGTATCATGGGCATTTATTAGCAGGGGGGATGTTAGTTAGGAAGTATCTAGTGGCTATGTGGGGAGGTATGTTAGTCTGGGAATTGCTGTCTACCTCTGTCTATCAGAGAAAGGGGTGCCAAACCTGGGATGAATTTTCAATGTTCCATCCACTGGTCAAGGTTACGCTTAAGTAGGGTTTAAGGATGGACTCTGCTCCACATGGCTGGAGAGCCTATTCCTAAACATGGGGATCCTCTGAGAAGCAAATCTGTCTCACCAACATGACTTGTTTATGTCACAAGCAAAATTTAAATCCTTGGATCTAGTGGTTCTGATGCTGTTTGTTTTGAAGATGTGCAAAAGATCCATCAGAGCTAGATCCAAGGATGCCTTGTATACCAGGTATAGATTACCTCTCAGTGACCTGTAGTATCAGAATATAGAGATAGGGCTTTAAGGCAATCTGTGCAGGACAATTTGTTATGTCCTTTATTCTCCTGCTCAGGGACAAATGTTGTATATTTTTGGTAAGGTACATGCCAAAGGGGGCATTATGCTCAGTGATGGGTCTGATAAGAGCTGAATAAAGTGGAATTATGACTCCCTTGGATCTGGATGCCATGACCTTACTTATAAGTTGGGCAACACCCCACCACCAGACAAGAAAGCCACCGTGAAAAACATTTCAAAAGCAAACTTCACATTACTTAAGACCGAGGTGGAAAGCTTCAAAGCCCCCATGCTGAAGGATAACACTGTCCAAGCTGCAAAATCCTTTACTAATGCATTCTACGGGCAGCTACAAGAATGCATGGATCGTGCCATCGCAAGCAAAACCAAGACTCACTCCTCCAAGAAAAGGAAACCAGTCTGGTGGACTCCTGCCATAAACAGTCTATACAATAGAAGGAAGAAACTAATACAGAAAAGAGTAAAATCCCAAGAAGCGAAGACATCCCTGATCAGTATCAGCAAGAAACTACGATCCCTCATAAAATCATCCAAAGTGAGCTTTGAAAGAAAAATTGCCAAGGACTCCAAAGATAACCACAAGGCATTCTTTAGCTATGTTAAGAGTCTATGCTCAGATCTGCTCGGAGTTAGTGCAGAATGGCACAAAATACACTGAACCGACCAATATCACCAACATCCTGGCAGACAGGTTCAGTGCAAACTTCACCCCCCTTTCACCCCCAAAAGGGCCCATAACCATACCAGAAGAATGTAGAGTCCCTGAAATCACAGACACTCAGGTTAAAACAGCCCTCTCCAAAGCCAAAAACACAGCATCAATGGGACCGGACAGTGTCCCAAGCTGCATCCTACATGAGCTCAAAGACGAACTAACTCCTCACCTAGACACACTGTTCAAACTCAGCCTCTCCACAGGCTACATACCCGTAGAGTGATGCACAGCAACGGTTATTCTGCTCCACAAAAGTGGAGCCACAACAGACCCTGGGAACTATCACCCTATAAGCCTGAGTAGCTTGGTCTGCAAGGCTATGGAAAGCATCATCATGGAACTCATTAACAGAGACATTGGAAACCTCCAAACACTGGACCCTACCCAGTTTGGCTTTGTTAAGGGCAGATCATGCCTCCTAAACCTGGTGGACTTCTTTGACAGAGAGCCGTGCAGTTCCTTATGTGCAGGGGATCATTTTGTTTGCTACACTTCTTTGAAACAGTTACCAAGGCTATAGACGAGGGAAAGGTGGTACACACAGCCTACCTAGACCTCGCTAATGCCTTTGACACCATTCCCCATTCTGGTATTATAGACAAGCTCACCAGCCTGAACATAAACCCCTACATCACAAGATGGGTTGCCAACTGGCTCATAGACAGAACCCACATGGTGAGAATTGCAGGAGCTAGGTCTGACACTAAACCGGTTACAAGTGGCGTTCCCCAGGGCTCAGTCCTAGGACCCCTCCTGTTCAGTATATACTTCTCAGAGGTACAGGCAAGTACAGGAGGACTATGGCTGACCAAGTTTGCAGACAACTGACAACTAGGGGCTATAACTGACTCTCCAGCTGACATAGACATCCTCCAAAAGGGTCTCACTGAGACAGATACCTGATGTCAAAATCATGGCCTCAAGCTAAATGCCAAAAAGTGCATAGTCATCCCCTTTGGAAAAAACAAAGTACCCACAAACTACCACATAGGTGGTAGTCCCCTAAATATGGAAGATGTAATAAGGGATCTGGGGACGCAAGTACATAGTAATCCCACCTTTGATAATCACATTGCCAAAGTGGTTAGAAAATCCTTCTATGTGGCCCACCTAATCACAAAAGGGTTCACATCCAGATCAAAAGAGGTCATTGTGCCCCTCTACTTATCACTCATCAGACCCATCTTAGAGTACAACACCCCATTTGGGATGTACCTTACAAGACACCTGCAACAGCTGGAAAGACCACAGAAGTACCTCACCAAGAGGATCAATGGCCTCAAACAGATGTGCTAGGCAGCTCGACTGAAGAAACTACAGTTGTACTTGGTTGCATACCACCTACTCAGAGGTGTTCTCTGCCTGACATACAAGGCCATGTCCAACCCAGAATTGATGGACATGCTCCCCCTAAAGAAAACCTTATCCCCTCAAGCCATACGCTCTAGGGATCTAAACCTCACCACAACAATAAATAGGACGTGCTGGAGGGATAGATTCCTGTCCCAGAGACTTCCCATGCTTTGGAACAAGATCCCAATCTACATTAGGCATAGCTCCTCACTAGCATTCTTCAAAAGAAACCTTGACGAGTGGATGGGAAACAGAAAGTTTACCTCAGGGATCACTTCAGTAGCTCTGCTGGACAGAGGCACAGGGAACTAATCTAAGGGGGTGGTGAAAGCCAACACATTCTGGCTAGGCTTATAAATGCCTTTGGGCAGATAGCCTAGTACCCACCTATGAACCTATGAACATAGAATGATTTGCTTACTACCTTGGCCACATTTAGGCCAAAGGCCTGATTACTGCTTACATATGTTCCCAGATGCCTGACTACTGAGTCAACTCTTAGGGGTGTCTTATCAATGGAGTGATTAGCCTGGCTGGCAGTTTTCCTAAAAGGCACTATAATTTATTTCTTAGCATTGAGTTTTAGTCCTTGTCTTTGGCACCAGTCATTTGTCTATGTTAGACCCTCTTCTAATATGTTTGTGTTATGGGGGAAATCTATGATAGCTCCCAATTTGCAGTCATCTGCAAACTTGGTCAGCCAAAGGCATTTCACATTAGCATTTACCTCCAAGAAGTAGATGCCAAATAGGAGCAGGCCAGCACAGAGCCCTGAGGTACTCCACTGATGACCAGTCTCTTAGTGGAGGTGGTATCATCTGTCCCAACTTTCTGGGTCCATAATGTAAGCCAGCTGGGAATCTAAAATGTTATGTAGGGGTTTATGGCCCATTCAGTGAGTTTGCCAACTATACCCAAGTGGGGTATTGCATCAAATGCCTTAGTCATGTCCAGTTTGGCGGTGTACACCATTTCTCCATATCCATTGCCTTGGTGACCTCAAAGAAGCCCACTGGGTTTAGCAGGCATGATCTTCCCTTGACAAAGCCAGACTGGTTGGGTCCAGTGTCTGAAGTTTGCCTGTGTCTTTGTTGATGACTTCTGTGATAATTCATTCCATGCCTTTGCATATTACAGTAGTCAGACTAATAGGTCTGTAGTTTTTTGGATTGGTTGATGGTCCACCCTTGTGAAGTGGAATAACCATTGCAGTCCTCCATTCCAGTAGTATAAAGCCTGTTTTGAGGCTATAGTCAAAATATAACTCACGTGATCCTGATAGGTCATGTTTACAGCTATTTAGGAGGTATCACAGGATGTTGTTGGGGCCCATGAGGCTGAGTTTTTGGCCTTAGCATGCGCCACCAGGACCTGCTCCCTGTTAATGGTTGGGGGGTTATGCTAGTAGGTATTTCATGGAGGGAGGCAGGGGGGAGTAGGGGGTGAAGTTTGAGCTGAATTTATCAGCCAGCTAATTTTCTATGTTGCTTTGCTTAGTGAAGGTGGCACCACTGACCACCAGTTTGGCACACTGCTGTGTGCTGCCTTTGAGGTTTTGGATTTAGCTGTAGAATGCATAGTGGTTGTCTTTAGTCTGTGAGGCTATGTTGACCTTGTATTTGGCCTTGTTGGTCTTAATTAGGCCTCTTAGTTTCCTGCTGAGTTTAATTAAAGAGCTCCTATCACTATGGGAGTTGCTTTTCTGGATTTTAGCCATGACTTTATTCCTTTTGTTACATACCCTATTAAGGTTAGGTTTCCAACAGTGTGGTTTGTTTTTAAAAATTGCTTTGGGCTTACATCAGATAGGTACAGCAGCCTCTATACAGCCATTTACATGGATGTACAGTGTCTCTGTGAAAAATTATGAATAGGTTGTTGTGAACTCGGGGTAGGGAGGGACACTGCCTTTTTAAAAATTATTACTTAACAGGATGTAGTTTGCCTTGGAATAGTTCCTAACTGTTACAGCGTTTGCCGGGGTTGTTGAGTTTATTTTTATTTTGAAGAAGACAACTTGGTGGTCCATACTCACCAGTGAGGATATAACACAGATGGGTAGGGGGTGCAGCACTCTCCCATATTGGTGAGTACCAGGTCCACTATGTTTGAACTCTGGTGGGTATGCACCCTATCTGGTCAAGGGTATTTGTGTTAATAAAGTCCAGGGATCGTGCCTGCAAGAATGAGGCAGTGTTTGTTTCTGTAGAGGGATAGTTAAAGTCTCCCATGAATAGGGCATTTGGTTTAATGGTTTGTGTCTCCAGTAGGTCTAGGTACAAGCTATGGAATTCTAAGGACACAGAGCATGCCCTATAGCTTACTAGGATATGGTAGTGAACTTTGCCTTTGATAATTTGCACATAGATAAATTCCAGGGCATCATCCTGTTTAACCAACGTAGAGTTAGGCTTGTTGCTACTATAGATTGATTTGTCCCTCTCTGTGCATCTGATGGTCTACATGTGTGGAAGGCACTGAAGCCTTTCACTGCCGGTGTACTTTCTGTGGATTTAAACCATGAAACAGTAATGTCACAGATGTCTATATTCTCCAGAGTGAGGAGAGCTAGTAGAATATGGAGTTTCTTGTTTAGGCTCTTAGCATTGAGGAATAACACCTTTTGGTTTCTTTGGGTTTTATTTGCTATGTCAGTAGGTTTGTCAATTGGTCATTGCCTGAAAAAGGCTCTAAGAGGGTTGATAAAGTTTTATCCAATATTTGGAAGCCTAGGGAAGATAGGTGCAGACCATCTTTTGCAAAGCGATGTGATCTGTTAACCATGTCCTTCTATGCTGATATTGAAACCCCCTGGAAAGACACCAGAAACTAAGCCCATTATTGAAGTTAATCATCTTTTGTTCATGCTGAGACCTCATCCTTGGTGAAGGTAGAATGCTGCTCAATGCAAGGCACAAACCAACCTGAGACAGAAATTCAGTGAGATCAACAATGTCTCTCTTTATATAGTCCAGGGAAGTACATCTCATGACCTTAAAACCCACATGGACTAATAGAATAATTCTGGTGCCTGTGTTGTAGTGACTCGAATGTGTTCATAACTTGACAGATCCTGGTTCCAGATAAGCAACTAACCATTATCTTCTCCTTCTTCAGAATGGTGAGGGGGCCATTTGTGTGTTGCACAAGGGAGTCCTCTATGACAAGAGTGTTGGGTAACAGAATGGTGAGGGGGCCATTTGTGTGTTGCACAAGGGAGTCCTCTATGACAAGAGTCTTGGGTAATATGTTGTCTTGCCTTATGTGTTTTGCTCTTGGAGCTCTACTGGATGTAGGAGTATGTGTGGTGTTTCATGTTGCTTTTGGTAAGTGTTTTACGGATTGCTGAGGATAGGCATTCCTGTTTATAGGCTTAGGAGGTCTTTGAGATTTGGGAAGATTGTTTTTTTAGTGCCTCGGTATAGGTTGGTCTATGTGTGTGGAGGATGTAGTGTGTGTGTTCTTAACAGCCTTATTTGTATGCAAGAATTTTGACTGCAGTGAAATTGTGTATGTGCATCTCTTGCATACTGTGTTTGATTTGGCTGGAATTAACATCTAGAGATATATTTGCCCTGGAAAATAATATCTGTTGCTGCCTTCATTTCTTCTCCATCTATTTAAGCAATTGGCCATCTTGGGGGCTTTCTACTTTCACCTTCATCAATAGTCTCTTCAACTCTCCCTTACTTTCAGTAATCACAGTGGTATTATCTGCATATCTAAGTCTTAGTATTTCTCCTAGCAATTTTGATTCCAGCATATGATTCATATAACACAGCATTTTGATTTTGCATGATATGTTCAGCATATAATTTAAATAAGTAGGATTACAATCAATACACCACCTTGTTGCAATCTGTTCCTATTCTTAAAACAGTCATTTTTTTTATATTCAGTTCAAGCTGTTGCTTTTTGTTCTGCATATAGATTCCTGGTAGGCAAATAAGATGACCTGGTATCCCCATTTCTTTAAGAACTTGCCGCAATTTAATATGGTCAACAATGTCAAAGGTTTTAGAATTAAGCAATAACCGACGACGTTTGTGTGGTATATTGAAGATTTACCCATGGTTGGTGTGGTTTAATCACAAGGGCGATGCTGAGTGATTAAATAAAGCCAACTGTGGGTAAATCTTCAATATACCACACCATGGAGCTGGTTATTGCTATTATACAATGACATTATTTAAGGAAAAAACACTTACTTTTCTTAAATAATGTCTTTGCATAATGCCTCTGTGTTTCCCTGCCACATTTTTCCGGTATCCTGGGGGCTTTGTCTGACATACTGCACATACGTATGGGACCTGTGTTCCCATGCTTACGCAGTACCTCAGTGCTGTGCAAAGGAATCAACAGAGAAAAGAAGGTCTCCATTGCTCCTTTTTCTTTTTTTTTTAAATTAAAAAAAAAAACATTTCGGACAGTTTAGGGGCAGGAGAGAGACAGAATGGAGGAAATACAAGGAAAATCAGGTACTTGTCTTTAGTTTTAAATAACATACCTGATTTTCCTAGTATTTCTTTGTCCTGTCTCTCTGGTATGTCTGGATTTCAGATTTTATTTGTTTTTAAAAAAGAAAAATTAAAAGTTACAGTATATACCAATGGAAAAAAGTCCTGGCAACTGGACCTTTTTCCATTGCTATATGCTCGGATATACAACGGGCACACTAATAGGGCTGACCAATCAGCATGCTCATTTTGGAATATTAATGGCCAGTAATTGTATAATAATCAT
This sequence comes from Protopterus annectens, assembly GCF_019279795.1. Taxonomy (NCBI): domain Eukaryota; kingdom Metazoa; phylum Chordata; order Ceratodontiformes; family Protopteridae; genus Protopterus; species Protopterus annectens. The sequence goes on from NC_056735.1 coordinate 1,842,143,537, forward strand.
TAAAAAAAGAAAATATTTTTTTCTAGTCCTTCCTTGATTTCTTTCTACATCTACAAATGCCAATCTAGTAATAGGACAATCGAAGGAACAGTTTTTAACAGAGAATGTGTTTTTCAACACAATGTAGATTTTTATAATGGTTTTATTGACAACTTATGTTTTTAGTAAAAAGTGAAAAAAAAAGATGGTTTTGTGTGTGATATGAAACTAATAAAAACTGATGATTGCCAGCTTTGGATTTTATTGTTTTGTTATCAGCAAAGATGCCTTCTCTTCCTGCCAGCTTTGGTATTTTCCAGTGTGAGCTGCTTGTCTTGGCCAAGTCAAAACTGCTTGTGCCCAGCAATGCTTGCCATTCAAGAAGGTGGAGATAAAGTCAAAGAACAACTCATTATTTTAATAATCAGGAAATTCTTGCCAGGTTCAGAGTGGACAGGGATATTGTAAAAGACTTAGTGACTATGTACAATCTTCACATGGATACTTGGGGATAATAAAGTATGTATGGCCCTCACTATACTTGCCACAGGGACCTTCTAATAACAGACTAGGGACATGCTTGGTATTTCTCAGGCTTCTGCCATGAGGATACTTTGGCAGTTCCTGGATGCACTCTTGAAAAGTGTGGATCAGTGTATCTGTTTCTCAGTACCACCTCAGGACTCAGCCCAAAGTATGCATGCCTTTTATGGAGTGGCACATCTCCCTGAGGTGCTCAGTGTGATAAATTGCACCTATGTTGCAATCAGGGCCCCATCTGATCCAAAGGGGAGTGATACTGCAACAGGAATGGCTACAATTCTCTCAACTGCCAGGTAGTATGTGATGCACGGAGGTGCATCACCAATGTTTCTGCCCAGCATCCTGATAGTGTACATGATTACCATATCTGGCACAGTAGCTCACTCTTCCTCCTGTTCCTGGATGCTAGGATGCCCAGTGGTCATCTCCTTGGTAAGTGGAAATTAAATTTTTATAATTTAATTGGTTATTCTAAGTATAATGTATTGCTCAATACTAAACCAGTTTTCCTTTGTCTTGCCACCCCTTTTCTCTCTTTTTTTGTTTCTGTTTTTCAGGTGATGCAGGCTATCAACTGCAGCCATGGCTCATGACACCTGTGAGGCATGTAATGGGAGTTGCAGTAGATAATTTTAATGCAGCCCTATTCCAGAGTCGTATTGTCACAGAGAGGGTTTTCAGTATGTTGACAGGCCATTTCAGATGTCTGGATGAGTCTGGGGATGCCCTTCAGTATGACCCAGCTACTGCATGCAGGAGTTTCCTGCATGTTACATTCTGTACAACAAGATCATACACCGATCTGGTAATGAAGTGACCCGTGCTATCACTGCAGCTTCTAGTGCAGGTCCTACTTTGATTAATGATGACCAGCCAGCAGCAGTAATAAGGGATTCCAAGCAGCAGTCTCATGCATGGTGTATAATAATTGATAAGCACTTAATGGTGTTAAATACTCACACCACCACTCATGTCTCACCCTCACTCAGCTCCCCTCCCACCAACTCAAGAACCATCCCTATGCATCCCCCACATATTCTACCAACTATATTACTCAAACATAAAGCATCCCTACAACTTAACATAGTAACCCTCCCACCATGAACAATTAAATCCAAGATGGGTAAAACGGAGGCAATGATTCAAATGCTGCTATTAGAAAATCCAAATTTATTCCACCACAGAAACTCGAAAAATCACACAATATTATCACACAGAACGTAAGCACAAGCGCTTTCGCTCGGATCCTTCCAAGCTTTATCAAGTAACCCTCCCACCATAAATGAAAAATAAATTCCCGGGTATTAATGATATGATTACCCTGGCTCCGATATTAAAAATGAGATCAGCGAAACTTTAAAGAATAAACATTTATTTGTGTCCACTTGTTTTTATAAACTTTCTACTTGATATGTTTTATTTAAACTATTTACACAAAACATTTTGGTCTTTTATTATTATTTTTTATTTATGTACTCATACTTATATACCTATTTTTTCCACTAGAGGGCATCAAAAGATTGGATTATATAAAATGTTCTTTCAGTACAATACTTTATTTTATTAGTTTTACAAATATATTAAATTATTTATTTTAAATAATTTTTATGTATTTATAATAATAATAAAAATGAATGTATTTATTGTGTGTTGCATAAATTGAAATGTTTTTAACAGTTGTATTAATTATTTTAAATTTGTATTACTGTTTACATATTCATGACAGGCAACTTCTTATAGGTTAGTTTGAATTAAATTGGAGTATTTAATTGTTGTTTAGGGTGTGTAGTTTATCTGATGAAGTTCTTGACGAAACATGAGGTGTATTGGTTGCTACGTATTCAAACTGCTGCTGTTCAGGTTGGACTTTCATTAAACTGCTGCTGTTTTTTTGGAATATACTCCAAGTTGGATTACTTATTTACATAGCCCTAATTGTGGCACTTGCTGCTGAGTCTTCGGTGCATCCTTTTCATTTACAAGTTTTGCTTTTTGCACCGTCCATCCTTTTTTACTAACCCTCCCACCATACCTATTACCCACAGAGCACAATCATAACGTTTCCATAATAAACAAAAACATTCAAAAACTGAGAAAACTAATAACCTCATGCATATCAAAACTAGCCCTAAGTGGAGACATCCACCCCAACCCTGGCCCTACCATCTCCAACCCCAATCCTCATAATCAGACTAGAAACCACAACTTTTCCCAAATCACAGCCAGTAGAAAGTCAAGTGATTTCCTTCTACTAAGCCTAAATATTAGAAGTATATCCAACAAAGTCCATGAACTCCATGCCACCATAGACTTGTACTCCCCAGATATAGTCATCCTGACAGAAACCTGGCTAAAACCTCACATTACCAGTGAGCAAATACTCCCTACCAGTTATGGCATACTAAGAGTAGACAGGCTAAGCAAGAAAGGAGGCGGTGTAGCTATAATATTTAAACAGCATCTAAACATCCAGATCTTAAAATCATCAGCTCCACAAATAGGCAATGAAGAAATAATATATACCAACCTCAAAATAAACCAAAACAAAACCATCAACATAATTGGATGCTACTTCCCACCTGGCTAAAACATCCCTCCACTAGAAAACCTCCTCAGCTGGTCTACCCACCATCTCCCCCAAGAAACTATCATTTTAGGTGATTTCAATATTGACTTGCAGTCCTGTTCTGGCAACAATCCAACCCATCATATAAACCTTCATGGCTTCACCCAGCTAGTCCAGTCGCCAACCAGGATAAATAAAAACTCCAGCAAGCACACTACCCTGGACTGGATACTAGTCAGTAAGAGCCCCCAGTCATATATAACAGGCTGCTTATCAGATAGCCTCAGTGATCACTCCCCAAAATTCCTACTCAAAAAATACCTATACCAAGCTAAACCTGTCACCTACTGTCAAATACGTAAAAAACTAAACTTTAACCCACTCACATTCATCTCATCCCTCAAAGAATGTAACTGGCATCCCCTAAAGCACCTCAGTCTTGATGACACAGTTGAATTTTTTAATACTACCTTCCTGAGCATCCTTAATTACCCTGCCCCCATAAGACTTTCCAGAAAGAAAGCACAACCCTCCCCATGGCTACAGAAAACCACTAAGTCAGAAATGAAAAACAGGGATAAAGCCTGGGAGCAGTGGTGCAAAACCAAAACCCCCTCAACTAGACAGAAATTCCTAGAACTACGCAATAGAGTTAAAAAGCTAATAAAACAGGACAAATTCCAATACTGCCAGTCTGCCCTAGACTCCTCCCAACACAGCCCCAAACAATTCTGGTCCTCCATAAACTCCATCCTCCACCCAGGTAAAGTCAGTACCCCTCCTCCTAACATCCCTCACTCCTCCATAAATATTGCCACCTCATTCAACACACACTTCACACAAACCATACTATCACTAGCTAAACAACACAACCCCTCCCCTCCAACCCACACCTTCAACTAGTAATCTCCCCACTGCCCTCTCTTTTTTTCCTGTACCTACCTCCAACATAAAAAAACTCTTAACTAAACTTAAGCCCACCAAATTAGCAGCAGACAACCTCCCAAGTGAATACCTACAAATCGCAGCTGATGCTCTGGCCTACCCAGTATCCATCTTGATTAACCGATCTCTGTCAGAAAGTTACGTTCCCACACTGTGGAAAGTATCACATATAATTCCCCTCCACAAAGGTGGCTCCTCCACAGAACTAACCAATTACCGCCCCATAGCTATTATCTCTCCACTCTCCAAAATACTAGAGAGATGCATACATTCTCAGGTCTCAGACTGCCTCCTTACTAACAACCTCCTTTCCAATACTCAGCATGGTTTCCGACCAAACCATAGCACCACCACTGCCTTACTCTCCTTTACTAACACTATCCTTCAGCATAAAAACAATGGCTATCTCTCCTCTGCTACTTTCCTAGACCTATCTAAAGCATTTGACATGGTCCCACACAAACAACTCATCTCTGTCCTCAATAACCTATCCTTCTCTCAATCAGTCACCAACTGGTTTCAGAGTTACCTGTCTGACCGCCAACAATCCGTTGTATGGCAGAATGACATATCTCCCCAACTACCTGTCTCCATAGGGGTTCCCCAAGGATCCATCCTTGGACCCCTACTCTTCTCTGTTTTCACCAATAATCTGGCCTCTGCCACCAAACATGGCACACTCATACAATACGCAGATGACTCAACCATCATCTGCTCAGCCCAGTCCCTACCCAAACTGCAAAAAGTCACACAGGAAGCCTTTTCCTCTGTTGAAACTTGGTTATCCGATGCCCAATTAATACTCAACCCAAACAAAACTAAACTACTCATCTTCCAACCCACCAAACATACTCAAAACAACTCTCACTTTAACATCACAGCAAAAGACAACATCACTATATACCCAAGTGAACACACCAAATTGCTAGGAGTGGAAATAGACAATAAACTAAAATTTGACATTCACATATCCATGACCATAAAAAAGTCCACAAAAAACTAGGAGCGTTATACAGAAATAAGCAACTTCTCACCAAAGCAGCAAAGATTTCAATAGCAAATCCCCACCTTATCTCCACCCTACTTTATGCCTGTCCAATATATACCAACCTAAGGCAATGCAATCTAAACAAGCTAGAGACCTGCTACAACAAAATCACCAGATTCGCCACAGGGGCATCCTACCGTAGTCACCACTGTCTCTCACTTGCTGAACTAGGCTGGCTTGAACTCCCTCATCTCCTTCAATAGTATCAACTATCACTCGTCCACAAACTAGTAAACCATCCACTAAATGTCCCATCCCTCCAGAATCTACTCCAACCCTATCGCACCACCAGACCACTAAGATCCAGCAACAAAAATCACTTGCAGATCACTAAAGCCAATAACTCTGCTGGTGAAGCACTGTTCTCTTGCGCCATAGCCAAATTATGGAACTCCCTCTCACCCACAATTACCTCTGTACCATCATGCACCCACTTCAAAACTTTACTAAAAACGCACCTAACAACATGCTGGCTATGCCCTTGCAACTCCCACTCTAATATCACCCACCCCATCCAACCACTACCTTTCTTTCTACCCTACTAACTACCTTGATTATAGCAAGCTCAGATGCTCATAAGCCTAGTACTTCAGGAACTTCTTATTGTAACATTGTTAATGTCTGTTATGTACTTCGCAGATAAAGATTCTAGTTGTCTACTGATGTACTATGTTCTTCATCTGTAAATATGTTTGTAATTAATTGCTATGTTAAATTGTTAATCGCTATGTAATCCAATGTAACTACTGTCTGTTTATTTTAACTGTGGAGCTTTTCTCCCCGGGCCTCAACTGAAAATGGACCTACGTCCAGTCGGACACTCCCGGTCAACAAATGTAAATAAAATAAAATAAAATAAATAAATAAATAAAATATTGCAATTTGCATGTTATGCCCTTCACCTTTATTTCCAGATTTTTTTTCTTCTAAACATACAAATATTTCAAGCACCGGCATTAATGCCCTGCTAGTTTGCCAGTATACCAAAACACTTGTTCTCATAATAAGTGTCCAGGCTGTTCTTAAAAATATCTAAACTAGTACTTGCTTTAATGTAATTTCGTAGTCTGTTCCATGCATCAGCTACTCTGTCAGAGAACCAATTAGTACACTTCTCATTCCTATAGAATCTTCTATATAGGTTATCTGATGATTCTCTAGTACTTTTTGATAACCCCAAACATTCTCAGAGGTAGTTGTCTCTAAATGCCCTATATACTTAAATAAGATCACCTCTTAGATATCTGTAAGAAATACTGTACAAGTTCAGATATTTTAATCTTTCATAATAACTTACATTTTCACATCCATGGATGCCCTTGGTATATTCCGCTGTACTCTTTCCAGTTTACTCATGCTTGTTTTCTTATAGGGTTTCCATATTGTTATTCCATACTCAAGTTTGGGTCTAATGTAACTAACAAGCAACAATGTCATCATTTTTGATTTCCTAGACTTTATAAATCTTTTTACATAACCTATAGTTCTATAGCTATCATTAAGCAATTGGTGGATATAATTAGAAAAACTCATAGCTGAATCTACCCATATACCCAGGTCCTTAAAGGAGTCAATCACTGTGTGCTGTATTAAATGTTCACCTTTCAATTTATGTCTCCCAAATCTCATATGCTTAGGTTTTGATGTATTTATCAGCATGTTATTCTCCTGTGCCCAAATGGTCAATTTAGTTAAGTTATTTTGCAGACATGCCTTATCTGTAACACATGTAATCAGTTTACCCAATTTCAGGTTGTCTGCATATAGACTGTAGAACACCTCAGATAAAAAAGTTAGGTCTGAAATATATCAGTCTAAACAAGTAAGAACCCAGGACAGAGCCCTGTGGGACACCCTAACTGTAACCAAGGATTTCACCTGTCCAGTTGCTGTATGATACTTGTCATGTCCTATTTTTAAGCCATGCAGCTATCCATCTTATCAAGTGTACATCATTACCTAGTTGTACTTATTTATTGATCAGTGTTTTCTGTAGGACCCTGTCAAATACTGAAAATAAATCTATATAAATTACATCACAGCACACGTTTTCATCCATAGCTGTTATTATATTGTTATAGAACATCATGTTACAAATGGTAATAGATCTATTTTCAACATATGCATGCTGATATATGGTTTCAAGTCCCAACCTATCCAGTTCTGACAGTAACTTATCCAATTTTACCTTCTCCGTTATTTTTCCACAACATGTTTCCAATCCTGAGGATTCTCCCCATATTTATATGACCTAGTGAGTAATAGATATAATGGTACAGTAAGTTCTTGCTGAAGTGTTCTCAGGTCATTGTTACTAATTCCATCTCCTCCCTGTGCTTTGTTTGGATTCAGTTTGCACAGTTCTTTTTCAATATAATCTAACTTGATTCCAGTATCTGGGTTACCTGGATGATACTAGAACAACTTATCATCACTTTTGTGGAGCCAAACTGTTTTGCATAAGATTTTGCAAATATATCTATAATTTGCTGTGTCTGAGAATAAATTTTAGAATCTGCACACAGTTTATCAAGTTGTGTGTCTTTACTCCTTCCATATCTTATGTATCTATAAAAAGGTTTCCTACTATGCTCAATATCTCTATATAAATTTTCTTGAGTTTTTTTTTAATCTCTTTGTCCAGCTTATTTCAGTTTTCAAAGTTGTAGTTCGACCTCTCTTCCATTTCATACATTTTTTGTCTCTCACCTTAATCAGATATCTTCTTCTTATAGAAATATGTCCCCCTGATGTTGTATCATGGTAAACAATTTTTTTTATTTTTTGCACTCAGTTTCTTTTTCAAAACTTTCCACGTTCCATCTGCAATTTTTCCACTGAACACCTCACACCAGTTATTTTTACATAGTGACTGTTTTGCTTCCATATAATCTGTAATTAACCTTCTGTGTATTGGTTTAGATTTCAATTTGGCAGAATTATCTAGCAACAAATTAACCTTTATAACCCTATGATTACTGCACATCAATGGTGGTAAAACTTGACTTGAAGTAACAGTAATTTCTTTAGGAACACAAACAATGTCTATTCCATCCCCGGTAGGTTATTTTTATTTTTTTTTACAATCTGAAGCAATTGTTGTTCCAGAATATATGTTGTGAATAATTTCCTTACTAATGTTGTTAAATCAATATTATTCCAGTCTGTTTCTGGAAAAATTAAGTTCCCAGCTAATATTATTTTCCCTCCTGTGTTTCATGCAAGAAATGTATGAATTCCTCTAGGTCATCTGCACTTGACTTTAGTGGTCTATACACTCCAACAATTGTTATATGTTCCAGGGTTGTCTTTATTGTCACAGTTACACAGTCTATGGTATTGATCTTACCACTGAACATGTAAAAATCACAGGTCTCATAATTATCTCTAATCCCTATCATAACACCTCCACCTGATTTTTTGTTAGAATGTCTGTTACAGTAAAAACATTTATACCCTGACAGAACTGGTTTTAAGTCATTGTTCTTTAACCATGTTTCACAAACAATAACAACATCAGTGCTGTGGGAACGTAGCAAATTTTCTAATAAAAACTTTATTATTAATGCTCCTACCATTAACAACCATCAGAGATGCATCAAATGTTGCTGTCTGTGAACTGTTAAAGTTTTGACCTGGCAAAAATCCTGCCTAGTGTTTGTCAAATATTGCAAAATATCTGCTGCACAAATTCTCTTCCCTGATTTTGACAAATGTACGCCATCCTGTCTGAACAAGTGCGCCCAAAACTAGCCTTGGATGCTCTACACATTTCCATTTTTTTAAAATGGGACATCTTTTTCCATGTAGGTATTTACCCAAAAAATCTTTTTATTCACAGTGACCTGACTATCATCTTTCTATAGGTGATTTGTGAAAAATATGTCTAAGTACAAGCTACACTATCCAAGAGGGCTGTCAGTTCCCTACTAACAGTCATAGAATCCTTGTGGATGACATAATTTGTACCAACATAAATAAAAATGGATCTGTGTTTCAAGGCTTGTCTCATATCTTCTGTTTTTGCTCCTGGCAAGCATAACACTATTCAATATTCATTATCTTCTGTGCAAATATAAGCATCAGTTCCTCTAATAACTGAATTTCCAATTACAGAAATATCTTTGCTGGCAGCTCTGAAGAATCTTCAGCTTCTAATACAGTAATATCTGCTCTATCCATTGTTAAGGATAGATCTTCATCACCATTAGTCTTATTAATCCCACTGTTTTCATTGTGTATTAAATTCTCATCCAGCTGGTATTATAAATCCACAGCTTGAGCCATGTAGTCAACATCTCTTTTTTTCTCACAGTAATGTTTTTCAATCCTTCCATACTCAATTTTGATTTCTTCCTTTTCACCTGTCCCCTTGCCTCTTTTTTCTACCTTCTCCATTGGAAGGACAATGCCTTTTTCTGTAGAGTGAAGGTTTTCTGATGAAAATTTTCATCATTCCCTGTAACCTGTTTGTTACATAAGCAGTGTCCTTTTTACTACGTATTCTCTTTCCTTTACAGTCATTAATCAGTTTCTTTTTCTTCCATGTTATTTGTTGTGAACTTCTTCCTTTCTTTCCTTTTTAGTTTCCTTCTAAACAAACTGGATCCCCAGATTGCTGAATACTTGCATCCAGAATTCCAGAGTTGTCAGCGGCATCGTCTTATTTCAAAGGGGTTGAATGATCTTTGCAGAAAATAGATGCATCATTTTCTAAATCTGTTCTATTTGTTCTATGCCTAACATTATTTATTTCATCAGTCCAATCATTAATATACGAAACAACAGTTCTCCAAGCCATGCCAATTAAACAAGCACAATCATCATCAAGTCTAGATTTACTTCTAACAATGGTAAGCAAATCATCCAACTTTTGACACAAGGAACACAGATCGCCAGTGTTTTCAGCTGTTACCTTTGAATATGCATAGCATTTATTACACTGCACAAAATATTTGTGCATTAGCAAATCGCTAATTGCATACTCATTTAAGAAATCCATAGCTTCAAACGAATAAATATTGTAAAAGAAAAGAATAATCAAAAAGAGTAACCACAGAATTCAAGGAGAACTTAAACCAATTTCTATGACAAAAAAAAATCACACCAGCAATATACAACTAAATAATAAATTAAGTACAGTAAAGTTGTTCTGACCATACAAGTTTTACAAGTCCGATCATTATCGGTCGCAGTCACACTTTTTTTAACAGTAAAGATCAGTAAATCACAAACCAAGGTAGGATTGTTTAGATATGCTCAGGATTTTCTTCTCTGCAGTCTGTGTGAATTTATAACTGTCTAGGCCCCTTGGGGTGGCTAGAGCTTGCCTGTCTAAAACTTATCCCTTTCTAACAAGCAACAGTGAAATTAAAGGTAAAACAACAAAATGTGAATCAAAGGAAATCTTGTTAACAAGCTATCCCTTCCTACCTACAAACAGTTAAAAACAGTGATAACAAATTCAATATAAATTCAAATAAAACTTCTCTTACCAGTCAGTTCCACTGTAAATTACAAACCAAGGTGAGATACCTCCCTGGACTACATGAAAAGAGACATGGAAGAGCTCTCGGATCATGTGGCCCAGGCAGGTATGACCCTAGCCCTGAGTAGCATCCTGCCTTCGCCCAGAATGATACCACAATATAAGGATAAAATGATTGACTTCAACAATTGGCTAAGCTTATGGTGTCATTCAAAGGGGATCCAGTATCTGTCTGCCTGGGATGACATGATTGACAGACCACGATGCTTTGCCAGAGATGGTCTGCACCTGTCGCCCCTGGGATTCAGGTTACTGGCTAAGGCTCTTGCCACCCTATAGTGCCTTTTTTAGGCAAGGCTCAAAGGACAAAACCACCACCATAACAGGCACAAGTGTGCAAAATTTGAAGGTAATGCTACTCAATGCTAGAAGTCTAAACCTCAAAATGCACTCTCCCAAGGCACTCCTAAAAATGGAGAACATTGATATCTGTGCAGTAACTGAGACCTGGTTCAAGGCTCCAGAGAGCACCACTGCAATACCAGGCTACAACTCTTACCCCACTTTTAAGCCACCAAACCAGGACCGAAACACTAAAGGTGGAAGAGTGTCCATATTCATCAAGGATATTCACACCTCCAGGCTAGTTGGCCAACACAATGTGTCTGAAATTCTCCAAGTGCAACTAACACTAGGTAAGACTGCAATCCAAATTGTAGCTTGCTACAGATCCCCACCATACCCCAAAATTCTCACTACACCTTTCTAAACATACTGGAAAATATTAAGATAGAACCAAACACCCTAATACTGGGTGATTTTAACTACCCTGCCATTAACTGGGAAAACTACTCATGTCCCAACACCTTTGCGCAGCGGTTCTTGGAATTCATAAATTCCAATGCCCTGGATCAACTAATCCATAGTCCCACCAGGGCTCCAATATCCTAGACCTGGTCATTACCAACATGGGAAATCAATGCTCCATACCTATGGTCACCCCTCGTTAGTCAGGTCTGACCATAAGCTAATCACCCTTAACATCCACATCCCACCACCCCCCCCAGTAAAGAAACCACCATAAAAAACTTCTCCAAAGCCAACTTCATGCTACTCAAGTCAGAAGTGACAAACTTCATGACACCCATGCAGACGGGAACTGAAAGTTCAACTGCTGAATCCTACACTAAGGCACTGTACGAGCACATCCACTCATGCATGAATCGTGCCATCCCAAATAGAACCAAAATGCTCTCATCCAAAAAAAGGAAGAAAATCTGGTGGTCCCCTGCCATAAACAAACTTTACAACAAAAGGAAGAAACTTTTGCAGAAAAGAGGAAAATCCCAGGATGCAAAAAACTCCCTTACTAGCCTCAGTAAGAAACTGAGATGCCTCATAAAATCCTCCAAAGCTAGTTATAAAAATAAAATTGCCAAAGATTCCAAAGACAACCACAAAGCATTCTATAACTATGTCAAGAATCTAAATGGCAATGCTCAGATCTGCTCTGAGCTAAAACAGAATGGCATTAAATATACTGATCCGAAGGATATTGCCAATATCCTGGCAGATCGATTCAGTGCCAACTTCACCCCCCTCTCACCCCCTAAATGGCCCATCTCAATACCGGAAGATTGCCAAATTCCAGTAATGATGGACACACAGGTACAAAACGCACTCTCTAAAGCCAAGAATACAGCATCCATGGGACCAGATGACATCCCAGGCTGTGTACTACATGAACTACAATATGAACTGGCACCTCACCTAAGTGTCATGTTTAATCATAGCCTCACCTCAGGTTTTGTGCCCACTGAGTGGTGCAGAGCTACAGTTATCCCAATCCACAAGGGGGGATCCACCTTGGATCCCGGAAACTACTGTCCCATCAGTCTGACAAGCCTTATCTGCAAGGCCATGGAGCGTATTATCATGGAACTTATAAACAAAGACATTGGCAACCTTCAAACACTGGACCCCACCCAGTTTGGGTTTGTGAAGGGCCGATCTTGTCTCCTGAACCTGATTGACTTCTTTGAATCAGTCTCCAGAGCCATGGACAAGGGTAAGGTGGTCCACACAGCCTATCTAGACCTTGCCAAGGCCTTTGACACCATCCCCACTCTGGAATCATAGATAAACTTACTAAGTTGGGCATTAATCCCTATGTCACCCAATGGGTTGCTAAATGGCTTACTGATAGAACCCACACTGTAAAAGTAGCCGACTCCAAATCCAGCTCCAGACAAGTGACAAGTGGAGTACCTCAGGGTTCAGTCCTGGGGCCGCTCTTGTTTGGCATCTACTTCTCTGAAGTACAGGTCAACACTATGGGACTCTGGCTAACAAAGTTTGCAGATGACTGCAATCTGGGAGCCATTATTGAATCCTCAAATGATGTGGATACTCTACAAAAGGGCCTTACAGAAACAGATGCTTGGTGCCAGAGCCATGGGCTCAAGCTCAATGCCATGAAATGTATTGTTATCCCTTTGGGAAAAAAACATGTATCCATGAATTACCATATAGGTGGCAGTACACTAAACACAGAAAGTGTGATAAGAGACTTAGGGACACAGGTGGACAGTGGTCTCACCTTCAATAACCACATCGCCACAACAGTCAGGAAATCCTTCTATGTGGCACACCTCATCACGAAGGGCTTTTCATCCAGAAAAAAGGAGGTCATTGTCCCACTGTACTCATCCCTCATTAGACCCATTATAGAATACAATGCCCCATTTGGTATGTACCTCTCAAGACATCTGCAACAACTGGAAAGGCCTCAGAAATACCTCACTAAAAGAATCACAGGCCTAAAGCAGATGCCCTACCCTGACCGCCTTAAAAAACTCCAGCTATACTCTGTCGCATATCATCTACTCAGAGGCGATCTCTGCTTAACATACAAGGCCATGTCAAACCCAGAGCTGTTGGACATGCTACACGCTCCAGGGATCTAAACCTTGTCATCACAATAAACAAAACATGCTGGAGGGATAGGTTCCTGATCCAGAGACTCCCCAGACTCTGGAATAGATTGCCCATACATGTCAAGCAGAGTGCCGCTTTGGACCTCTTCAAGAGGAACCTTGACAATTGGATGGGAAAAAGGAAATTCACCCCAGGGATCACGTCATTCGCCCTGCTAGACAGGGGTCCAGGAAAGAATAATGTGGGAAGAAATAGCCAGGGAATTGTTATGGCTAGGCTTGTATAGGCCCTAGGGCTGATAGCCTAGTACCAACCTATGAACCTATGAACCTATGAAGATTGTTTAGATATGCTCAGGATTTTCCTCTCTGCAGTCTGTGTAAATTTATAGCTGTCTAGGCCCCTTATGTTGGGTGGCTAGAGCTTGCCTGTCTAATCCTATTCTAACAATCAGCAGTGAAACTGAAGGTAAAACAACAAAATATGAATCAAAGTAAATCTTGTTAACAAGCTATCCCTTCCTACCTACAAACAGTGAAAAACAGTGATAACAAATACAATATCAATTCAAATACTTCTCTTACCAGTCAGTTCCACAGTAAATCACAAACCAAGGTAGGATTGTTTAGATATGCTCAGGATTTTCCTCTCTGCAGTCTGTGTGAATTTATAGCTACCTAGGCCCCTTGGGTAGCTAGATCTTGCCTGTCTAAAACCTATCCTTTTCTAATAACCAACAGTGAAATTAAAGGTAAAACAACAAAATATGAATCAAAATAATCTTGTTAACAAGCTATCCCTTCCTACCTACAAACAGTTAAAAACTAGTAAGCATTACCATTATTGAAACAAAATGTGTGTACTTGCAAAGCCTCAACACTAGGTTTGATTGTGCACTCCCATATTCTGTAGTTATGTATTTTTTTATTTAAAATTACTTTTGAAGTTAAACAGAGACATCAGTGTATTGAAAGGCGTGGTAGTGACATGAAATGTTTCATATTTTAATTACCTGAAATGCCTAGCCTGAGTCAGTGTAGGTCAAAGGTCAAATGTGTCATACACAACATTCTTAAAGATAGAGTTGGTGAAAGTGCATGTGATCTCAAGAAGAGACTGTAATTTGAGCTGAATGGTGTCTTACTGCAATGACATAACCTACTAGATACAGGAGATCCTATATACACTGATCTCACAGTGCTTTGGGACTGAAACCTCAAATTAGAGGTTCTGCTACCTGTGGATGAATGCTGATGTGGCTTGCATGAATTCTGTCGTAAGAAGCACTTGTAGTACAATGTGATATGCCTCCCCCACATGTCTAGATGGTACCTCATCCTCTTCCCCTTCTAACACTGACTCCTATTTGAGTCTGGTAAGTCCTCACTAGTGCATGTATGTAGGTGTACATGGATGCTTGGTGTGCACCATACTACAGATCAGTGTGATTATGGCATTATCCCTACTCTTCACCATTTCCATATAGTGCTTAAAATCCTCACATATACCCTGCAGTACTCTGACCATTTCTAACTGACTCTCTGTGTCAGTGGATTGAGCCTTAATAATGGCTTCGCACATTTGCTGCTGGGCAGCCAATGTTTTACTTGTTTCCTGAGGTAGCTGTTACACGTGCCTGTACCTGGCATCTCTTTGTAAATTTGTCACAGTGGACATTGTCACCCCTGTGTTTCTGCCATCATAGAGAAGGTGTTCCTGTATTTCTGGAGGCACTGGTGTTGTGGTGCATGGGTTTTTTCCCTGTACAACCTGTAGTGTAATGTCCTTATGAGCCTGAGTTCATGAGCCAGTGTCCTTTATATGTTATGGGGTGTGTGATCCTGTTATTAAACTTGATGACTGTGTACCACTTTCCTCAGGTTGCCTCATACATATAACTATGTTATCATCATTGTCATAATCATCAGCCATTCCTCTGCTAACTTCTACATTTACTGATGTAATGGAACTGCCCATTTTTGCTGCTGATCCTGTAAAGAATGAATTGATTATATTACTACTCAGATGCTGGCATCCGCTATTGTATGCTGTATAATGAAGTGTGTTGAACACTTACTATGCACACTCTGTTCAATGTCATTATATGCAGAGGTTGAGTGTTCACCTGTTGATAGTAAATGTCATGTGTTCCATGTAATCATTTCACTTGAGAAGTCATTTCTCTATGTAAAAATGTTACGGAGATGAAACCAATCTTTCTGAGTAGGTACTGTTAATGCTGCAGACATGGGTAATAGTCAGCGTCCACACCACATCTGATTATGCCCATGCCATCATCATTTGTTCAATAATCATTTCCCTAAACAGACAGGAGGTACGCCTCATCAGGTCATAAAAAGAATAATTCTTCAACGGTTCCCCCGGTAATGCTTTGGCAATTACATTCCGCCTTGCCTCTGCTCTGGCACATCCTACCATATCATTGGCCCTCTTCTTACACTCTGTTAATGTGCAGTTCCTTTTTCCAACAGCATTCATATCCATAACCACTTGGGTCCAGAATATTGCCCAGTCATCTTATTTGGGTCCCTTTTTTTTTCAAAACGACATTTACCATATGTCATAAGGGCTGCTATGAGGATACCTTTCTTTTCATGGCTAAGATGATCTTTTTCTCTGTCTGGATCCTGCTGCTGCATCATTCTTTTACCTATAACAACATCATCAGTCAAAAATACAGCAATGAAAGCACACCTGCTTTCATCACAAATAAATCATAAATCTGAGGACAAAAAAATTTATGGTGACACAACACCCATATTCATATATATGTAGTGCAAATCCAAATTCATCCAGTTAAAATTTGGTTGTATTAACCTGTATGACATCATCCAGAAATGCTGTACATAACAGTATTGTAAACACTTATCATTACACTACCACATTATGCCACTGCTAACAGATTTGAAATCCTCCCCCTAGCACTTTTCTGTATTTATACTGCTATGATTTTTCATTCATGAGTGACAGTCACAAATGCCATAGTAAAGCAGCACATATACTGACAACATCAGACATTGATGAACATGCAGTAATCAGATTACTCTTCAAATTATGTACTAATAACCTGAATAGCATAGTCTATCAATGCATAAAGCAAACACTGCAAACATTTATCTTTCAAAATGCTATCAGTAGTACTTCCTCGTACATTTTCAATAGTACTGTCATGAATTCCCATTTATAAATGTCACTCATCATCACGATTAACATGAATCCGCTGCATCTGGCATTCACAACAATGTAAAATACAATTATTCTAGTAATAAGTATTCTGTAAATTGAATACATACTGCTTCTCAAGCACTTCTAACCTTATTTTTTTATCTTACTTGATAAACTTTGCACTTTCTCAAAACACTTGTCACCTAACTGATGTGATCTCAACTAAATATGGTGGCATCAAACAATACAGATTTCCATACCGGATCGGTCGAGGCCCGGGTTAACAATGACCACCACCAGTACTGTTAGCCAACAGGGTGCTGGAGGAAATTGGGCTACTGTTGGCAGAAGGAGAAGAAGAGGGGGAAAGCATGCCCGAAAGCAGGACGAGAGGAGGAAGGTTAGGAGTGTAGTAGTGAGGGTAGGAACTTTGAATGTTGGCAGTATGACTGGTATAGAGAGAGAGCTAGCTGATATGATGGAGAGAAGGAAGGTTGATATATTGTGTGTGCAAGAGACCAGATGGAAGGGGAGTAAGGCCAGGTGTATAGGAGGTGGGTTCAAATTGTTCTATCATGGTGTGAATGGGAGGAGAAATGGGGTAGGGGTTATCCTGAAGGAACAGTATGCCAAGATTGTTTTGGAGGTGAAAAGAGTGTCGGACAGAGTAATGTGTATGAAGCTGGAAGTTGATGGTGTAATGATGAATGTTGTTAGTGCATGTGCTCCGCAAGTTGGGTGTGCGATGGATGAGAAAGAAAAATTTTGGAGTGGGTTGGATGAAGTGGTGGTGAGTGTAAACAAGGGTATGAGACTGGTGATTGGAGTGGATTTCAATGGGCCTCTTGGTGAAGGGAACAGAGGGGATGAGGAAGTGATGGGCAGATATGGTGTTAAGGAGAGGAATACAGAAGGTCAGATGGTAGTGGATTTTGTGGAAAGGATGGACATGGCTGTGGTGAATACGTATTTTAAGAAGAGGGAGGAGCATAGGGTGACATACAAGAGTGGAGGAAGATGCACACAGGTGGAGTATATCCTATGCAGGAGGGCCAGTATGAAGGAGACTGGAGACTGCAAAGTGGTGACAGGGGAAAGTGTAGTTAGGCAGCATAGAATGGTGGTCCGTAGGATGACGTTGGTGATCAAGAAGAGGAGGACAAGTGTGAGACCAGTGCCAAGGATCAAATGGTGGAAGCTGAAAAAGGGTGATTGTGAGGTGGAGTTCAGGGAAGAGTTAAAACAGGCACTGGGGGGCAGTGAAGAGTTACCAAATAGCTGGGTAACTACAGCAGAGATGGTAAGGGAGACAGCTAGAAAGGTGTTTGGTGTGACATCTGGAGAGAGGAAGGAGGACAAGGAGACTTGGTGGTGGAATGAGGAAGTACAGGAGAGTATACAGAGGAAGAGGCTGGTGAAGAAGAAGTGGGATTGTCAAAGAGATGAATAAAGTAGACAGGAGTATAAGGAGATGAGGAGCATGGCAAAGAGAGAGGTGGTGAAGGCTAAGGATAAGGCCTATGGAGAGTTGTATGAAAGGTTGGACACTAAAGAGGGAGAAAAGGACCTGTACCGATTGGCTAGACAGAGGGACCAAGCTGGGAAAGATGTGCAGCAGGTAAGTATGATAAAGGATAATTAGGGAAACGTACTCACAAGTGAGGAGAGTGTGTTGAGCAGACGGAAAGAGTACTTTGAGGGGTTGATGAATGAAGAGAATGAGAGCGAGAGAAGGTTGGATAATGTGGGGATAGTGAATCAGGAAGTGAAACAGATTAGCAAGGAGGCAGTATGGACAGCTATGAAGAGGATGAAGAATGGAAAGGTTGTTGGTCCAGATGACATACCAGTGGAAGCATGGAGGTGCTTAGGAGAAATGGCAGTGCAGTTTTTAACCAGATTGTTTAATGAAATCTTGGAACGTCAGAGGCTGCCCTGAGAAGTAGAGAAAAAGTGTTTTGGTAACTATTTTTAAAAATAAGGGTGATATGCAGAGCTGTAGTAACTACAGAGGGATAAAACTGATCAGTCACAGCTTGAAGTTATGGGAAAGAGTGGTAGAAGCTAGGTTAAGAAGGGAGGTGATGATTAGTGATCAGCAGTATGGTTTCATGCCGGGAAGGAGCACTACAGATGTGATGTTTGCTCTGAGAGTGTTGATGGAGAAATATAGAGAAGATCAGAAGATGTTGCATTGTGTATTTGTGGACTTGGAGAAAGCATATGATAGGGTGCCTAGAGAGGAGTTATGGTATTGTATGAGGAGGTCAGGAGTGGCAGAGAAGTGTGTAAGAGTGGTACAGGATATGTAAGAGGGTAGTGTGACAGTGGTGAAGTCTGCAGTGGGAGTGACAGATGCGTTTAAGGTGGAGGTGGGATTACATCAATGATCAGCTCTGAGCCCTTTCTTATTTGCAATGGTGATGGACAGGTTGCCAGACTAGATCAGACAGGAGGCCACATGGACTATGATGTTTGCAGATGACATTGTGATCTGTAGTGAGAGTAAGGACCAGGTTGAGGAGACCCTGAAGAGGTGGAGATATGCTCTAGAGAGGAGAGGAATGAAGGTCAGCAGGACTAAGACAGAATATGTGTGTGTGAATGAGAGGAAGGATAGAGGAATGGCGAGGATCCAGGGAATAGAGCTGGCGAAGGTGGATGAGTTTAAGTACTTGGGATCAACAGTTCAGAATAATGGTGAGTGTGGAACAGAGGTGAAGAAGAGAGTACAGACAGGGTGGAATGGGTGGAGAAAAGTGTCAGGAGTGATTTGTGACAGACGGGTACCAGTAAGAATGAAAGGGAAGGTCTACAAGAAGGTAGTGAGACCAGCTATATTGTATGGGTTGGAGATGGTGGCACTGACAAAAAGGCAGGAGTCAGAGCTAGAAGTGGCAGAGTTAAAGATGTTAAGATTTGCACTGGGTGTGACAAGGATGGACAGGATTAGGAATCAGTATATTAAAGGGTCAGCTCAGGTTGGACGGTTTGGAGACAAAGTCAGAGAGGCGAGATTGCATTGGTTTGGACATGTGCTGAGGAGGGATGCTGAGTATATTGGGAAAAAGATGCTAAGGATGGAGCTGCCAGGTAAGAGGAAAAGAGGAAGGCCTAAGATAAGGTTTATGGATGTGGTGAGAGAGGACATGCAGGCAGTTGGTGTGACAGAGCAATATGCAGAGGACAGGAAGAAATGGAAACAGATGATCCACTGTGGCGACCCCTAATGGGAACAGCCAAAAGAGAAGAAGAAGAAACTTATTCACATAAAATCAGGCTCTTTTATATATTTGTATGCCAATCAGACTTTGCTCCACTTATCTCTGAATTGCAGTAACATGTGAGTGTGTATCTCAGAAGATTCATATAACTAGAACTTGGGTAGCTGTGGATGAACTGTGCTGGTCAGTGCTGAGCAAAGCTGGCATTGGAAATCTATGAACAAGTTTAACATATATTTCAGATTTTCCTATACATATTATAAAGAAAATGAAGTCAGCAACATTTAGGTTGCGAAATTGTGAAGGCTAATCCATGCCCATCCTGCATACTGTGACATACCTTATCACCTCAAAAAACTCAGTCTCTGCTATATCAAAGTGACATCAACAGGAAGATTTATTTATAAAGTGAGAGAAAAAAAATATTTACTGATTCAATACTTAGAGACATGTTTACAAAAATGAGTAATGCATAACCTTACAGTAAATTGCACAAATAAAAGCACATATAAGCAAATGAAAAAGTAATGATTTAATAACTGGCTTTCATTTTTCATAGCAAAACAAATATAAAACTTTTCTTTTAAAAATATCTATGTGACAAAGCAGTTTAGTAAAACCAAATTTGCCAATATAGCAGTTTCATACTTAGTGACTTCTATATGGTACTTTGGTTATGATGATGTGACACCCCAGAAGGTGTGGTTCCACCCTGTGGACCACAGCCCCGTGCTTACATTCTTCACTTTGGTACTAGAACTTTGAAAGATGGCAACACCTGTGAAGGCATGAGGTTGAGCACCAAGCTGATCTGATAAGGAAGCCAGTACCCAGCATGGAATGGAAAAAGGTTGACATCTGGCAAGAACTGGGTGAGTACCTGTAACCCTGATGGGGATCACTCATTCTAGGCCCCAGTGCTGGTATAAATATGATGACCTACTGAAGTGTAGGCCTGACAAGATGAAGACAGGAAGGGCCAGAGCTTTATAGTAAGTATCTTAATGGGACACTATCCCATTTCCAAATCTAGTTTCTTACCTCGGTCCTAGATCTTAACATTACCACCCACTTTATAAATTACCTTCCTCTTTGTGACATCACTGTAAGTTCCAACCCAAGTATCCCATTTCTTTTAATTAGACACAAATGCTCTGTCGACTCTTGAGATGACTCAAATGAAAACATAAATAAGAGTGTATGAGTTCCTTCTGAGTAGATAGTGTATGTGTTCTTCCTGATCTTTGATTAATGCAATACCAGTTTTGAAAATCTGGTATTGCATTTGCTGTTAGCATACCTCAACTGTACAAATTTTAACAAAATGTCCAGATTTTTGCCAAATATTTTTGGTCCATTTCTCATAAAACTGTGGTTTCCGAGAAATCATTGAGAGTTAAAGTCAGAAAATAATGACAGATATTTGAGTTCAGACTTCATACCCTTCAAAAAGCTCATGCTAATTCAAATCCTGTTATTCTATCAATTTTCTAGGTTTGTAAGAGCGATATTTAAAAAGTGTTCCTATTTTTGGGCATTTGTCCCCCATTAGTGATGGCTTTGTCCAGACTTCTTGCTCTAACAGGTTGAGAGGAATGGTGGTCTGACCAAGTGCTGTAGCTCTCAGTGTGTGGTCTAAACTGTAGCAACCACTTGCTATATTGTAGCAAGCATTTTGTTACACTTAAAAAAATAAGAAAAAATTAAATGTAAAGGCCTTTACTTTTAAACTGTAACATAATGCTTGCTATGATGTAGCAAGCAGTTGTTACAGTTTAGACCACAAACTGAGTCCTACAGCACTCAGTCTGACTGCAAATGCAATACCAGATTTTAAAAGCCAATGTTGTTTTAATCAAAGACCAGGATCGGGTGATCACATTTGTAGGGCTGGTGTGAATGTACCCACTAAGTACAAGCTGTGATGCACGCAGTGTGTGATCTAAACTGCAGTAACTGCTTGCTACACCAAAGCAAGCATTTTGTTACAATGTAAAAGTAAAAAAAAATCTTTTAATTTCTTCTTTTTTTACCAAAGCTTGAGCACTGTAGTGCTCCATGCAGTCAGAGTATAAACTATATTTGTAGCCAACAGTTTGCTACAGTTTAAAGGAAGATTTTTTTAATATGTTATTTTTTTTAATATACTGAAGGTTTGGGGCAGGGCACAGAAACAAGGCATAAGGCACGTGCTTGCTTACTATCTGAGCAACCACTAGAATGGAAATTGGTGATATTTCACTGTCAGAGGTTTGCGACTGCATCCCTCTCAACTGTCCATAATCCTAATTTTGCTAATATAGGATATATGGAGGTTACTAGGCTAATGGCCCTGAGGACCTTACAAGCCTAGCCAAGAGTTTATCCTCAAAAAGAAACCTCAGTCAACACCTGTCACCCTGTCAATGAGAGACACATGTAGAACTGCTGGGACAAATTTGTGGTTTCCCATCCACTCATCAAGGTTGTGCAACTTGCGCTTGAAGAGGGTCAGTGAGGTGTTCTGTTTGACATGCATGGGAAGTCTTTTCCAGTGATGGGGCAGCCTCTGGGAGACAAACCTGTCCCTCCAGTAGGTTTTGTTGATGTCACATATTAGATTCAGGCCTTTTGAGTGGGTAGTGAGTGAGGAGTTAGACTTACGGATATGGAGCACCTCTAGTAGGGCAGGGTCTGACATTGACTTATAGGCGAGATACAGATTACCCCTGAGCAGTTTGTATAATACAGAGTAGAGTGATAATGATTTAAGTCTGTCTGCATAGGACAGGTGATGGAGGCCATGGATTCTCTTTGTGAGGTATTTTAGTGGCCTTTCCAGTTGGTGCAGATGTTTGGAGATGTACATCCCAAACAGGGCATATGCTCAATTATTGGTCTAATGAAGGAGGAGTATAGAGAGGAAATAACCTCTTTTTTCTGGATGCAATCCATTTACTTATGACATGAAACAAGTAAAAGGCTTTTCTGATGACTGCCACTACATGATGCTCGAATGTGAGGTTATCAACCTCCATGCCCAGGTATCTCAGTACGGGTTGTGTGCTTAGGGGGTTGCTGTTGATGTGGTAATCAGTAGGGTCATGTTTTCCCTGAATGGTATGATGATACACTTTTTTGCATTTAGCTTGAGATCATGACTTTGGCACCAGTCATTAGTTGCTGTGAGACCCTCTTGCAGTATGTTAACATCATTTGGGGAGTCAATGATAGCACCTAACTTACAGTCGTCCACAAACTTGGTCAGCCACAAGTCTTTTGGTTTTGCCTGGACCACTGAGAAATAGATGCCAAACAGTAGGGGTCCCAGGACAGATCCCTGAGGAACTCCACTAGTGACAGGTCTGCTATCGGAGGTGGAGGTGCATATTTTGACTTTGAGGGTCCGTCGGTGAGCCAGTTGGCCACCCACCTGATGAGACAGGGATTTATGCCAAGTTATGTTAGCTTTTCAATGATGCCCAAGTGGAAGACTGTGTCAAAGGCCTTGGTCAAGTCAAAGTAAGCTGTATGTATTGACTTTCACCTCATACAGGGCCTTGGTGACAGTCTCAAAGAAGTCGACCAGGTTCAACAGGCAAGAGCTACCCTTGACAAATCTGAACTGGGTCAAGTGCTTGGAGATTGCCTATGTCCTTGTTTATAGGTTCATAGGTAAGTACTAGGCTATCTGCCCGAGGGCATCTATAAGCCTAGCCAGAGTGTGTTGGCTTTCGCTGCCCCCTTAGATTAGTTCCCTGTGCCTCTGTCCAGCAGAGCCATTAGTTCCCTATGTCTCTGTCTAGCAGAGCCACTGCAGTGATCCCCGGGGTAAATTTTCTGTTTCCCATCCACTCATCAAGGTTTTTCTTGAAGAGTGTTAGTGAGGGGCTCTGCCTAATGTAGATTGGAATCCTGTTCCAAAGCATGGGGAGTCTCTGGGACAGGAATATATCCCTTCAGCATGTCCTATTTATCATTGTGGTGAGGTTTAGATCCCTAGAGTGTGTGGCTCTTGGGGATTTGTTTTCATAGGTTCATAGGTTCATAGGTTGGTACTAGGCTATCAGCCCTAGGGCCTATACAAGCCTAGCCATAACAATTCCTTGGCTATTTCTTCCCACACTATTTACTTCCCTGGACCCCTGTCTAGCATGGCGAATGACGTGATCCCCGGAGTGAATTCCCTTTCTCCCATCCAATCGTCAAGGTTCCTTTTGAAGAGGGCCAAAGAGGCACTCTGCTTGACATGTATGGGCAATCTATTCCAGAGTCTGGGGAGTCTCTGGGTCAGGAACCTATCCCTCCAGCATGTTTTGTTTATTGTGATGACAAGATTTAGATCCCTGGAGAGTGTGGCTCTGAGGGATTGGGATTTCTTTAAGTGTAGCATGTCCAACAGCTCTGGGTTTGACATGGCCTTGTATGTTGAGCAGAGATCACCTCTGAGTAGACAATATGTGACAGAGTATAGCTGGAGTTTCTTAAGGCGGTCAGTGTAGAGCATCTACTTTAGGCCTGTGATTCTTTTAGTGAGGTATTTCTGCGGCCTTTCCAGTTGTTGCAGATGTCTTTGAGAGGTACATACCAAATGGGGCTTTGTATTCTATAATGGGTTTAATGAGGGATGAGTACAGTGGGACAATGACCTCCTTTTTTCCTGGATGGAAAGCCCTTAGTGATGAGGTGTGCCACATAGAAGGATTTCCTGACTGTTGTGGCGATGTGGTTATCGAAGGTCAGACCACTGTCCACCTGTGTCCCTAAGTCTCTTATCACACGTTCGATGTTTAGTGTACTGCCACCTATATGGTAATTCACGGGTACATGTTTTTTCCCAAAGGGGATAACTATACATTTCTTGGCATTGAGCTTGAGCCCATGGCTCTGGCACCAAGCATCTGTTTCTGTAAGGCCCTTTTGTAGAGTATCCACATAATTTGGGGATTCAACAATGGCTCCCAGTTTGCAGTCATCTGCGAACTTTGTTAGCCAGAGTCTCTTAGTGTTGGCCTGTCCTTCAGAGAAGTAGATGCCAAACAAGAGCGGCCCCAGGACTGAACCCTGAGGTACTCCACTTGTTACTTGTCTGGAGCTGGATTTGGAGTCGGCTACTTTTACAGTGTGGGTTCTATCAGTAAGCCAGTTAGCAACCCATTGGGTGACATAGGGATTAATGCGCAGCTTAGTAAGTTTATCTATGATTCCAGAGTGGGGGATGGTGTCAAAGGCCTTGACAAGGTCTAGATAGGCTGTGTGGACCACCTTACCTTTGTCCATGGCACTGGAGACTGATTCGAAGAAGTCAATCAGGTTCAGGAGACAAGATCGGCCCTTCACGAACCCAAACTGGGTGGGGTCCAGTGTTTGAAGGTTGCCAATATCTTTGTTTATAAGTTCCATGATAATATGCTCCATGGCTTTGCAGACTGATTGGACTGTAGTTTCTGGGAACCAAGGTGGATCCCCCCTTGTAGAGTGGGATAACTGTAGCTCTGCGCCACTCAGTGGGCATGAAACCTGAGGTGAGGCTATGATTAAACATGACACTTAAGTGAGGTGCCAGTTCATATTGTAGTTCATGTAGTACACAGCCCGGGATGTCATCTGGTCCCAGAATTTGGCAATCTTCTGGTATTGAGATGGGCCATTTAGGGGGTGAGAGGGGGGTGAAGTTGGCACTGAATCACTCTGCCAGGATATTGGCAATATCCTTGGAATCAGTATACTTAATGCCATTCTGTTTTAGCTCAGACCAGATCTGAGCATTGCCATTTAGATTCTTGACATAGTTATAGAATGCCATGTGGTTGTCTTTGGAATCTTTGGCAATTTTATTTTCGTAACTAACTTTGGAAGATTTTATGAGGGATCTCAGTTTCATACTGAGGCTGGTAAGGGAGTTTTTTGCATCCTGGGATTTTCAACTTTTCTGCAACAGTTTCTTCCTTTTGTTGTAAAGTTTGTTTATGGCAGGGGACCACCAGATTGGCTTCCTTTTTTTGGATGAGAGCATCTTGGTTCTATTTGGGATGGCACGACTCATGCATGAGTGGATGTGCTCATACAGTGTCTTAGTGTAGGATTCAACAGTTGAACTTTCAGTTCCTGTCTGCATGGGTGTCATGAAGTTTGTCACTTCTGACTTGAGTAGCATGAAGTTGGCTTTGGAGAAGTTTTTTATGGAGGTTTCCTTACTGGGGGGTGGGGGTGGGATGTGGATGTTAAGGGTGATTAGCTTATGGTCAGACCTGACTAACAAGGGGGTGACCATAGGTGTGGAGCATTAATTTCCCATGTTGGTAATGACCAGGTCTAGGATATTGGAACCCTTGGTGGGACTATGGATTAGTTGATCCAGGGCGTTGGAATTTATGAATTCCAAGAACCTTTGAGCAAAGGTGTTGGTACATGAGTAGTTTTCCCAGTTAATGGCAGGGTAAATGTTTTTTTTAGGTGGAGCATGTCCATCAATTCTGGATTGGACATAGCCTTTTATGTCAGGCAGAGATCACCTCTGAGTAAGCGATATGCAACCTAGTACAGCTGGAGTTTCTTCAGTCGGGCTGCATAAGGCATCTGTTTGAGGCCAGTAATTTTCTTGGTGAGGTACTTCTGTGGTCTTTCCAGCTGTTGCAAGTGTCTTGTAAGGTACATCCCAACTGGGGCATTTTACTCTATGATGGGTCTGATGAGTAATGAGTAGAGGGGCGCAATAACCTCTTTTGTTCAAGATGCGAACCCTTTAGTGATTAGGTGGGCGACATAGAAGGATTTTCTAACCACCTTGGCAATATGATTATCAAAGGAGAGATTACTATCTACGTGGGTTTCCAAATCCTGTATTACATTTTCTGTATTTAGGGGACTACCACATATGTGGTAGTTCACGTGTACTTTGTTTTTTCCAAAGGGGATGACTGTGCACTTTTTGGCATTTAGCTTGAGGCCATGATTTTGATGAGATCCATAATAATACGTTCCATGGCTTTACAGATCAGACTTGTCAAGCTAATGGGGCAATAGTTTCCAGGGTCAGTAGTGGCATCACCTTTGTGCAAGGGGATGACAATGGCAGTTCTCCACTCTGCTGGAAAGAAGCCTAGGGTGCTCAATGGAGAAGCCAGTTCTTGCTGGAGATAGTATCCCAGGATGTATTCTGCACCATCAAGTCCCATGGAAGCTGCGTTCTTTGCCTTGGAGAGGGCCTGTAACACTTAATCTACAGAGATTTGAGGTGCAGGACAAGTATCAGGATGTCAAAAGGGCCTTTGGGGGTCAGAGGGTGAAGTTTGTGCTGAACCTATCTGCTAGCAGGTTGGCTAAGTCAACAGGATCAGAGTAAGTGATACTGTTAAGCACTAATTCGGAACACACCTGGGCTTTGCCGCGGAGGTTCCAGACATAACTGAAGACTTTATGGTCTCCCTTTGTTATGAAAGATAGTTTTGATTCATAACTGGCCTTGGAGGTTTTCACTAATGATCTAATTTGCGTGTTGAGACTAAGGAGGGAGTTTTTCCAATATGAAATTTGTTCCTTTTTACCCTTGGACAACAGTTTCTTCCTTTTGTTGTAAAGCCTGTTGATAGAGAATGTCCACCAAACAGGTTTGTGTTTTCTTGAGCAGCAGGTTTAGTTCTATTGCATATGGATGAGTCCATGCAGTTGTACAGGTGCTTGTATACTGCACTGGCGTACTGCTCAGCATAGTTGTCTGTATCCTCTAAGGAGGACGATGGTGTGAAGCTACAGATACCCTCCCTTAGGAAGTTGTAGTCAGATTTATAACTGATTTTGCCAGATATTGCTGACTGTATAAATATCTGTATCTATCAGGTTTTTATCAGAAGAGCGAACACTCTTTTATCGAACTTTAAAACACGAAACCTGAAAATATCGAAGGCATGGAACATCTATTTTTTTCCCAGGGAAAAAAATCGATGGGCTGTTCTCCAGACTTTGCTGTTACCTCCACTGTGGTGCAATCTCAGAGTTGGTATATTTAAGTTGGGGGGTGGGGGGCACAGCCCTCCACATCAAAAGTTGTGGGGGGCAAAGCTACCCACTTTATTTTGCCTGTACTTTGGGGGTTTTTTTTGGATCAGTGATTTTTTTTCCATGGGAAAAAAATTGCTGATCTGTTCCTTTGACATTTTAAGGTTTCACATTTTTAAGTTTTATAAAAGAGCTTCGCTATTTTTAGCGTTTGATTTTCTGATATAGATGCTATCTATTTGTGTGTGTGTGTGTATGTGTGTGTGTGTGTGTGTGTGTGTGTGTGTGTG